>NW_025745982.1:0-127500 GCF_021184085.1 Oncorhynchus gorbuscha | reverse complement strand
GTATGTAATATATCAGTATGTAATATATCAGTATGTAATATATCAGTATGTAATATATCAGTATGTAATATATCAGTATGTAATATATCAGTATGTAATATATCAGTATGTAATATATCAGTATGTAATATATCAGTATGTAATATATCAGTATGTAATATATCAGTATGTAATATATCAGTATGTAATATATCAGTATGTAATATATCAGTATGTAATATATCAGTATGTAATATATCAGTATGTAATATATCAGTATGTAATATATCAGTATGTAATATATCAGTATGTAATATATCAGTATGTAATATATCAGTATGTAATATATCAGTATGTAATATATCAGTATGTAATATATCAGTATGTAATATATCAGTATGTAATATATCAGTATGTAATATATCAGTATGTAATATATCAGTATGTAATATATCAGTATGTAATATATCAGTATGTAATATATCAGTATGTAATATATCAGTATGTAATATATCAGTATGTAATATATCAGTATGTAATATATCAGTATGTAATATATCAGTATGTAATATATCAGTATGTAATATATCAGTATGTAATATATCAGTATGTAATATATCAGTATGTAATATATCAGTATGTAATATATCAGTATGTAACATATCAGTATGTAATATATCAGTATGTAATATATCAGTATGTAACATATCAGTATGTAATATATCAGTATGTAATATATCAGTATGTAATATATCAGTATGTAATATATCAGGGGGGTAACATATCAGTATGTAATATATCAGTATGTAATATATCAGTATGTAACATATCAGTATGTAATATATCAGTATGTAATATATCAGTATGTAACATATCAGTATGTAACATATCAGTATGTAATATATCAGTATGTAATATATCAGTATGTAATATATCAGTATGTAATATATCAGGGGGTAACATATCAGTATGTAATATATCAGGGGGTAACATATCAGTATGTAATATATCAGTATGTAATATATCAGTATGTAATATATCAGTATGTAATATATCAGTATGTAATATATCAGTATGTAATATATCAGTATGTAATATATCAGTATGTAACATATCAGTATGTAATATATCAGTATGTAATATATCAGTATGTAATATATCAGTCTGTAATATATCAGTATGTAACATATCAGTATGTAATATATCAGTATGTAATATATCAGTATGTAACATATCAGTATGTAATATATCAGTATGTAATATATCAGTATGTAATATATCAGTATGTAATATATCAGTATGTAATATATCAGTATGTAATATATCAGTATGTAATATATCAGTATGTAATATATCAGGGGGTAACATATCAGTATGTAATATATCAGGGGGTAACATATCAGTATGTAATATATCAGTATGTAATATATCAGTATGTAATATATCAGTATGTAATATATCAGGGGGGTAACATATCAGTATGTAATATATCAGTATGTAATATATCAGTATGTAATATATCAGTATGTAATATATCAGTATGTAATATATCAGTATGTAATATATCAGTATGTAATATATCAGTATGTAATATATCAGTATGTAATATATCAGTATGTAATATATCAGTATGTAATATATCAGTATGTAACATATCAGTATGTAACATATCAGTATGTAACATATCAGTATGTAATATATCAGTATGTAACATATCAGTATGTAATATATCAGTATGTAATATATCAGTATGTAATATATCAGTATGTAATATATCAGTATGTAATATATCAGGGGGTAATATATCAGTATGTAATATATCAGGGGGTAATATATCAGTATGTAATATATCAGTATGTAATATATCAGGGGGTAATATATCAGTATGTAATATATCAGTATGTAACATATCAGTATGTAATATATCAGTATGTAATATATCAGTATGTAATATATCAGTATGTAATATATCAGTATGTAATATATCAGTAGAATATATCAGCGGGGTGGTAATCCTATCAGTAAGTGGTAATATATCAGTATGTAACCCATCAGTATGTAATATAATCAGTATGTAATATATCAGCTTAACATCCTTATCATTTATCGCCCTCCAGGTTCCTCAGGAGAGTAACATCAGTATGTAATATATCAGTATGTAATATATCAGAGGACGGCTAACCTATCAGTTCTGGGCGACTAATATATCAGTATGTAACTCTTTCCTCTATGTCCTTCTTTCCACTCCTATCAGTTTTATCACCCTCTCATATATCAGTACTCACAAGGCAGGCAATATATCAGTATGTTTATCAGATGCTAATCTTCCACTAACCTCAGTATGTAATATATCAGTGCAACTCCCCTCCAGTATGTAATATATCAGTATGTAATATATCAGTATGTAATCCATATCAGTATGCCCCTAATATGGTATCAGTAACCTGTAAATATATCTATCCTATCATCTCTATCCGTAAACCTTCTCCCATATCAGTGATTCTGTAATATATCAGTATGCATATATCAGTGACTCTCTATATATCCCCTATGTAATATATCAGTATGTAATATATCAGCTACAGATGTAATATATCAGTAAATGTAAAAACTATATCAGTATGTAATATATCAGTATGTAATATATCAGTATGTAATATATCAGTATGTAAATATCAGCTATGTAACCCTATCAGGAAGCTATTTGCCACCTTCTCCTCCCTCCTGAATCCTCCGCCCCTAATATATCAGTATGTAATGATATCAACCATTTTGAAAAGAAGGTAACATATCAGTATGTAATATATCAGTGGTTCTGTCAACTGCCCTATCATGTATGACCTCTAGATATATCAGTCAGTATGTAATATATCAGGGGGTAACAACCTGCCCAGCTATGTACCCTATCAGTATGTAACCTTATCAGTATGTAATCATATCAGTATGTCCCTTCCGTCTTCAATATATCAGTTGCATATCTGTAAAATATCAGTATCCCTCCGATGTAACATATCAGTATGTAATATATCAGTTCTAAATATCTTGAACGTCAGTAGCTGTAATATATCAGAATGTTCTCAGATCCAATATCAGTATGTAATATATCAGTATGTTTCAAGACTATATCAACTGAGACTATCTCCTCTGTAACACGGATCAGCACTGCTAAAGCTAACTCTCTCTCCTCTGCTCTCATCCTTCTAATCTATCGGCAGTATTCGTAAACCATATCCTCCTCAGTATCTCCGAGTTGGGCATCTCCGTATAACGCTATCAGTATCAGTGTAATATATCAGTATGTAATATATCAGGTATCGAGAATCTGTCTCCTCATCACGTATAACCATATCAGGGCTCTGTAATATATCAGTATGTAATATATCAGTATGTAACCATATCAGTATGTCATAATCAGTATGGTAATATATCAGTATCATTATCAGTATGTACACACAATTAATCTGTATGACCAGGTGGCGATATCAGTATGTCTGCATGTCTGTAACATATCAGTATGTAATATATCAGTATCAATAACCTCGGCAAGACAGAGCTGCTCTTCCTCCCGGGGAAACTATCAGTATGTATCTATCAGTATGTAAGAGCGCCAAGAACCAGTATGTAATCCTATCAGTATGTAATTCTCAACTAACATATCAGTATGTAATATATCAGTATGTTCATATCAGTAAACATATCAGTATGTAATATCATCAGTATGTAATATATCAGTAGGTCCTAATCCAGGCACTTGTCATCTCCCGTAATGTTACTGCAACTCGCTGTTGGCTCAGTATGTAATATATCATTAAACCCCTTCAACTATCCAGAATGTAATATATCAGGTGTTCAACCTATCAGTAATCTATCAGTATGTAATATATCAGTATGTAATTCCAGTATCAGTATGTAAAGACCATGGTGCTTGCCTACGGTAGCTGTGAGGGGAACGGCACCTATATCAGGCTCTGATCAGGCCCTAACCCATATCAAGTACTGTAATATATCAGTATGTAATGATATAAGCTCAGTATGTAAAATATCAGTGGCCCCCCAATGTAACATATCAGTATGTAGCGGAGTAATATCACCTTCCGGAGACACCTAAACCCCATAAGGAATCAGGATGGTAATAATATCAGTATGTAATTTATCACTATTGTTAATGACTATCAGTGGATGTCATAATCAGGTAATGCAGTAATTTGTAATATATAAGTATGTAAATACTATCATGTAAATGTAAATGTATCAGTATGTAATATATCAGTATGTAATATATCAGTATGTAATGTATCAGTATGTAATATATCAGTATGTAATATATCAGTATGTAATGTATCAGTATGTAATATATCAGGGGGTAATATATCAGTATGTAATATATCAGTATGTAATATATCAGTATGTAATATATCAGTATGTAATATATCAGTATGTAATATATCAGTATGTAATATATCAGTATGTAATATATCAGGGGGTAATATATCAGTATGTAATATATCAGTATGTAATATATCAGTATGTAATATATCAGTATGTAATATATCAGTATGTAATATATCAGTATGTAATATATCAGTATGTAATATATCAGTATGTAATATATCAGTATGTAATATATCAGTATGTAATATATCAGTATGTAATATATCAGTATGTAATATATCAGTATGTAATATATCAGTATGTAATATATCAGTATGTAATATATCAGTATGTAATATATCAGTATGTAATATATCAGTATGTAATATATCAGTATGTAATATATCAGTATGTAATATATCAGGGGGTAACATATCAGTATGTAACATATCAGTATGTAATATATCAGTATGTAATATATCAGTATGTAATATATCAGTATGTAATATATCAGTATGTAATATATCAGTATGTAATATATCAGTATGTAATATATCAGTATGTAATATATCAGTATGTAATATATCAGTATGTAATATATCAGTATGTAATATATCAGTATGTAATATATCAGTATGTAATATATCAGTATGTAATATATCAGTATGTAATATATCAGTATGTAATATATCAGTATGTAATATATCAGTATGTAATATATCAGTATGTAATATATCAGTATGTAATATATCAGTATGTAATATATCAGTATGTAATATATCAGTATGTAATATATCAGTATGTAATATATCAGTATGTAATATATCAGTATGTAATATATCAGGGGTAATATATCAGTATGTAATATATCAGTATGTAATATATCAGTATGTAATATATCAGTATGTAATATATCAGTATGTAATATATCAGTATGTAATATATCAGTATGTAATATATCAGTATGTAATATATCAGTATGTAATATATCAGTATGTAATATATCAGTATGTAATATATCAGTATGTAATATATCAGGGGTAATATATCAGTATGTAATATATCAGTATGTAATATATCAGTATGTAATATATCAGTATGTAATGTATCAGTATGTAATATATCAGTATGTAATATATCAGTATGTAATATATCAGTATGTAATATATCAGTATGTAATGTATCAGTATGTAATATATCAGTATGTAATATATCAGTATGTAATATATCAGTATGTAATATATCAGTATGTAATATATCAGTATGTAATGTATCAGTATGTAATATATCAGTATGTAATATATCAGTATGTAATATATCAGTATGTAATATATCAGTATGTAATATATCAGTATGTAATATATCAGTATGTAATATATCAGTATGTAATATATCAGTATGTAATATATCAGTATGTAATATATCAGTATGTAATATATCAGTATGTAATATATCAGTATGTAATATATCAGTATGTAATATATCAGTATGTAATATATCATATATGTAACATATCAGTATGTAATATATCAGTATGTAATATATCAGTATGTAATATATCAGTATGTAATATATCAGTATGTAATATATCAGTATGTAATATATCAGTATGTAATATATCAGTATGTAACATATCAGTATGTAATATATCAGTATGTAATATATCAGTATGTAATATATCAGTATGTAACATATCAGTATGTAATATATCAGGGGGTAACATATCAGTATGTAATATATCAGTATGTAATATATCAGTATGTAATATATCAGTATGTAATATATCAGTATGTAATATATCAGTATGTAATATATCAGTATGTAATATATCAGTATGTAATATATCAGTATGTAATATATCAGTATGTAATATATCAGTATGTAACATATCAGTATGTAATATATCAGTATGTAATATATCAGTATGTAATATATCAGTATGTAATATATCAGTATGTAATATATCAGTATGTAATATATCAGTATGTAATATATCAGTATGTAACATATCAGTATGTAATATATCAGTATGTAATATATCAGTATGTAATATATCAGTATGTAATATATCAGTATGTAATATATCAGTATGTAATATATCAGTATGTAATATATCAGTATGTAACATATCAGTATGTAATATATCAGTATGTAATATATCAGTATGTAATATATCAGTATGTAATATATCAGTATGTAATATATCAGTATGTAATATATCAGTATGTAATATATCAGTATGTAATATATCAGTATGTAATATATCAGTATGTAATATATCAGTATGTAATATATCAGTATGTAATATATCAGTATGTAACATATCAGTATGTAATATATCAGTATGTAATATATCAGTATGTAATGTATCAGTATGTAATATATCAGTATGTAATATATCAGGGGGGTAACATATCAGTATGTAATATATCAGTATGTAATATATCAGTATGTAATATATCAGTATGTAATATATCAGTATGTAATATATCAGTATGTAATATATCAGTATGTAATATATCAGTATGTAATATATCAGTATGTAATATATCAGTATGTAACATATCAGTATGTAATATATCAGTATGTAATATATCAGTATGTAATATATCAGTATGTAATATATCAGTATGTAATATATCAGTATGTAATATATCAGTATGTAATATATCAGTATGTAATATATCAGTAACATATCAGTATGTAATATATCAGTATGTAATATATCAGTATGTAATATATCAGTATGTAATATATCAGTATGTAATATATCAGTATGTAATATATCAGTATGTAATATATCAGTATGTAACATATCAGTATGTAATATATCAGTATGTAATATATCAGTATGTAATATATCAGTATGTAATATATCAGTATGTAATATATCAGTATGTAATATATCAGTATGTAATATATCAGTATGTAATATATCAGTATGTAATATATCAGTATGTAATATATCAGTATGTAATATATCAGTATGTAATATATCAGTATGTAATATATCAGTATGTAATATATCAGTATGTAATATATCAGTATGTAATATATCATTATGTAATATATCAGTATGTAATATATCAGTATGTAATATATCAGTATGTAATATATCAGTATGTAATATATCAGTATGTAATATATCAGTATGTAATATATCAGTATGTAATATATCAGTATGTAATATATCAGTATGTAATATATCAGTATGTAATATATCAGTATGTAATATATCAGTATGTAATATATCAGTATGTAATATATCAGTATGTAATATATCAGTATGTAATATATCAGTATGTAATATATCAGTATGTAATATATCAGTATGTAATATATCAGTATGTAATATATCAGTATGTAATATATCAGTATGTAATATATCAGTATGTAATATATCAGTATGTAATATATCAGTATGTAATATATCAGTATGTAATATATCAGTATGTAATATATCAGTATGTAATATATCAGTATGTAATATATCAGTATGTAATATATCAGTATGTAATATATCAGTATGTAATATATCAGTATGTAATATATCAGTATGTAATATATCAGTATGTAATATATCAGTATGTAATATATCAGTATGTAATATATCAGTATGTAATATATCAGGGGTAACATATCAGTAATATATCAGTATGTAATATATCAGTATGTAATATATCAGTATGTAATATATCAGTATGTAATATATCAGTATGTAATATATCAGTATGTAATATATCAGTATGTAATATATCAGTATGTAATATATCAGTATGTAATATATCAGTATGTAATATATCAGTATGTAATATATCAGTATGTAATATATCAGTATGTAATATATCAGTATGTAATATATCAGTATGTAATATATCAGTATGTAATATATCAGTATGTAATATATCAGTATGTAATATATCAGTATGTAATATATCAGTATGTAATATATCAGTATGTAATATATCAGTATGTAATATATCAGTATGTAATATATCAGTATGTAATATATCAGTATGTAATATATCAGTATGTAATATATCAGTATGTAACATATCAGTATGTAATATATCAGTATGTAATATATCAGTATGTAATATATCAGTATGTAATATATCAGTATGTAATATATCAGTATGTAATATATCAGTATGTAATATATCAGTATGTAATATATCAGTATGTAATATATCAGTATGTAATATATCAGTATGTAATATATCAGTATGTAATATATCAGTATGTAATATATCAGTATGTAATATATCAGTATGTAATATATCAGTATGTAATATATCAGTATGTAATATATCAGTATGTAATATATCAGTATGTAACATATCAGTATGTAATATATCAGTATGTAATATATCAGTAAATATATCAGGGGTAACATATCAGTATGTAATATATCAGTATATCAGTAATATATCAGTATGTAATATATCAGTATGTAATATATCAGTATGTAATATATCAGTATGTAATATATCAGTATGTAATATATCAGTATGTAATATATCAGTATGTAATATATCAGGGGGTAATATATCAGTATGTAATATATCAGTATGTAATATATCAGTATGTAATATATCAGTATGTAATATATCAGTATGTAATATATCAGTATGTAATATATCAGTATGTAATATATCAGTATGTAATATATCAGTATGTAACATATCAGTATGTAATATATCAGTATGTAATATATCAGTATGTAATATATCAGGGGGTAACATATCAGTATGTAATATATCAGTATGTAATATATCAGTATGTAATATATCAGGGGGTAATATATCAGTATGTAATATATCAGTATGTAATATATCAGTATGTAATATATCAGTATGTAATATATCAGTATGTAATATATCAGTATGTAATATATCAGGGGGTAACATATCAGTATGTAATATATCAGTATGTAATATATCAGTATGTAATATATCAGTATGTAATATATCAGTATGTAATATATCAGTATGTAATATATCAGTATGTAATATATCAGTATGTAACATATCAGTATGTAATATATCAGTATGTAATATATCAGTATGTAATATATCAGTATGTAATATATCAGTATGTAATATATCAGTATGTAATATATCAGTATGTAATATATCAGTATGTAATATATCAGTATGTAATATATCAGGGGTAACATATCAGTATGTAATATATCAGTATGTAATATATCAGTATGTAATATATCAGTATAACATATATCAGTATGTAATATATCAGTATGTAATATATCAGGGGTAACATATCAGTATGTAATATATCAGTATGTAATATATCAGTATGTAATATATCAGTATGTAATATATCAGTATGTAATATATCAGTATGTAATATATCAGTATGTAACATATCAGTATGTAATATATCAGTATGTAATATATCAGTATGTAATATATCAGTATGTAATATATCAGTATGTAATATATCAGTATGTAATATATCAGTATGTAATATATCAGTATGTAATATATATGTAATATATATGTAATATATCAGTATGTAATATATCAGTATGTAATATATCAGTATGTAATATATCAGGGGGGTAACATATCAGTATGTAATATATCAGTATGTAATATATCAGTATGTAACATATCAGTATGTAATATATCAGTATGTAATATATCAGTATGTAACATATCAGTATGTAATATATCAGTATGTAATATATCAGTATGTAATATATCAGTATGTAACATATCAGTATGTAATATATCAGTATGTAATATATCAGGGGGTAACATATCAGTGTGTAATGTATCAGTATGTAATATATCAGGGGGTAACATATCAGTGTGTAATATATCAGTATGTAACATATCAGTATGTAATATATCAGTATGTAACATATCAGTATGTAATATATCAGTATGTAATATATCAGTATGTAACATATCAGTATGTAATATATCAGTATGTAACATATCAGTATGTAATATATCAGTATGTAATATATCAGTATGTAATATATCAGTATGTAATATATCAGTATGTAATATATCAGTATGTAACATATCAGTATGTAACATATCAGTATGTAATATATCAGTATGTAATATATCAGTATGTAACATATCAGTATGTAATATATCAGTATGTAACATATCAGTATGTAATATATCAGTATGTAATATATCAGTATGTAATATATCAGTATGTAATATATCAGGGGTAACATATCAGTATGTAACATATCAGTATGTAATATATCAGTATGTAATATATCAGTATGTAATATATCAGTATGTAATATATCAGTATGTAATATATCAGTATGTAATATATCAGTATGTAATATATCAGTATGTAATATATCAGTATGTAATATATCAGTATGTAATATATCAGTATGTAATATATCAGTATGTAATATATCAGTATGTAATATATCAGTATGTAATATATCAGTATGTAATATATCAGTATGTAATATATCAGTATGTAATATATCAGTATGTAATATATCAGTATGTAATATATCAGTATGTAATATATCAGTATGTAATATATCAGTATGTAATATATCAGTATGTAATATATCAGTATGTAATATATCAGTATGTAATATATCAGGGGGGTAACATATCAGTATGTAATATATCAGTATGTAATATATCAGTATGTAACATATCAGTATGTAATATATCAGTATGTAATATATCAGGGGGTAACATATCAGGGGGGTAATATATCAGTATGTAATATATCAGGGGGTAACATATCAGTATGTAATATATCAGTATGTAATATATCAGTATGTAACATATCAGTATGTAATATATCAGTATGTAATATATCAGTATGTAATATATCAGTATGTAATATATCAGTATGTAATATATCAGTATGTAATATATCAGTATGTAATATATCAGTATGTAATATATCAGTATGTAATATATCAGTATGTAATATATCAGTATGTAATATATCAGTATGTAATATATCAGTATGTAATATATCAGTATGTAATATATCAGGGGGGTAACATATCAGTATGTAATATATCAGTATGTAATATATCAGTATGTAATATATCAGTATGTAACATATCAGTATGTAATATATCAGTATGTAATATATCAGTATGTAATATATCAGGGGTAATATATCAGTATGTAATATATCAGTATGTAATATATCAGTATGTAATATATCAGTATGTAACATATCAGTATGTAATATATCAGTATGTAATATATCAGTATGTAATATATCAGGGGGGTAACATATCAGTATGTAATATATCAGTATGTAACATATCAGTATGTAATATATCAGTATGTAATATATCAGTATGTAATATATCAGTAAATATATCAGTATGTAATATATCAGTATGTAATATATCAGTATGTAATATATCAGTATGTAATATATCAGTATGTAATATATCAGTATGTAATATATCAGTATGTAATATATCAGTATGTAATATATCAGTATGTAATATATCAGTATGTAATATATCAGTATGTAATATATCAGTATGTAATATATCAGTATGTAATATATCAGTATGTAATATATCAGTATGTAATATATCAGTATGTAACATATCAGTATGTAATATATCAGTATGTAATATATCAGTATGTAATATATCAGTATGTAATATATCAGTATGTAATATATCAGTATGTAATATATCAGGGGTAATATATCAGTATGTAATATATCAGTATGTAATATATCAGTATGTAATATATCAGTATGTAATATATCAGTATGTAATATATCAGTATGTAATATATCAGTATGTAATATATCAGTATGTAATATATCAGTATGTAATATATCAGGGGTAATATATCAGTATGTAATATATCAGTATGTAATATATCAGTATGTAATATATCAGTATGTAATATATCAGTATGTAATATATCAGTATGTAATATATCAGTATGTAATATATCAGGGGTAATATATCAGTATGTAATATATCAGGGGTAATATATCAGTATGTAATATATCAGTATGTAATATATCAGTATGTAATATATCAGTATGTAATATATCAGTATGTAATATATCAGTATGTAATATATCAGTATGTAATATATCAGTATGTAATATATCAGTATGTAATATATCAGTATGTAATATATCAGTATGTAATATATCAGTATGTAATATATCAGGGGTAATATATCAGTATGTAATATATCAGTATGTAATATATCAGTATGTAATATATCAGTATGTAATATATCAGTATGTAATATATCAGTATGTAATATATCAGTATGTAATATATCAGTATGTAATATATCAGTATGTAATATATCAGTATGTAATATATCAGTATGTAATATATCAGTATGTAATATATCAGTATGTAATATATCAGTATGTAATATATCAGTATGTAATATATCAGTATGTAATATATCAGTATGTAATATATCAGGGGGTAATATATCAGTATGTAATATATCAGTATGTAATATATCAGTATGTAATATATCAGTATGTAATATATCAGTATGTAATATATCAGGGGGTAACATATCAGTATGTAATATATCAGGGGGTAACATATCAGTATGTAATATATCAGGGGGTAATATATCAGTATGTAATATATCAGGGGGTAATATATCAGTATGTAATATATCAGTATGTAATATATCAGGGGGGTAATATATCAGTATGTAATATATCAGTATGTAATATATCAGTATGTAATATATCAGTATGTAATATATCAGTATGTAATATATCAGTATGTAATATATCAGTATGTAATATATCAGTATGTAATATATCAGTATGTAATATATCAGTATGTAATATATCAGTATGTAATATATCAGTATGTAATATATCAGTAACATATCAGTAACATATCAGTATGTAATATATCAGGGGGGGTAACATATCAGGGGGGTAACATATCAGTATGTAATATATCAGTATGTAATATATCAGTATGTAACATATCAGTATGTAATATATCAGTATGTAATATATCAGTATGTAATATATCAGGGGGTAACATATCAGTATGTAATATATCAGTATGTAATATATCAGTATGTAATATATCAGTATGTAATATATCAGTATGTAATATATCAGTATGTAATATATCAGTATGTAATATATCAGTATGTAATATATCAGTATGTAATATATCAGTATGTAATATATCAGTATGTAATATATCAGTATGTAATATATCAGTATGTAATATATCAGTATGTAATATATCAGTATGTAATATATCAGTATGTAATATATCAGTATGTAATATATCAGTATGTAATATATCAGTATGTAATATATCAGTATGTAATATATCAGTATGTAATATATCAGTATGTAATATATCAGTATGTAATATATCAGGGGTAATATATCAGTATGTAATATATCAGTATGTAATATATCAGTATGTAATATATCAGTATGTAATATATCAGTATGTAATATATCAGTATGTAATATATCAGTATGTAATATATCAGTATGTAACATATCAGTATGTAATATATCAGTATGTAATATATCAGGGGTAATATATCAGTATGTAATATATCAGTATGTAACATATCAGTATGTAATATATCAGTATGTAATATATCAGTATGTAATATATCAGTATGTAATATATCAGTATGTAATATATCAGTATGTAATATATCAGTATGTAATATATCAGTATGTAATATATCAGTATGTAATATATCAGGGGGGTAATATATCAGTATGTAACATATCAGTATGTAATATATCAGTATGTAATATATCAGTATGTAATATATCAGTATGTAATATATCAGTATGTAATATATCAGTATGTAATATATCAGTATGTAATATATCAGTATGTAATATATCAGTATGTAATATATCAGTATGTAATATATCAGTATGTAATATATCAGTATGTAATATATCAGTATGTAACATATCAGTATGTAATATATCAGTATGTAATATATCAGTATGTAATATATCAGTATGTAATATATCAGTATGTAATATATCAGTATGTAATATATCAGTATGTAATATATCAGTATGTAACATATCAGTATGTAATATATCAGTATGTAATATATCAGTATGTAATGTATCAGTATGTAACATATCAGTATGTAATATATCAGTATGTAATATATCAGTATGTAATATATCAGTATGTAACATATCAGTATGTAATATATCAGTATGTAATATATCAGTATGTAATATATCAGTATGTAATATATCAGTATGTAATATATCAGTATGTAATATATCAGTATGTAATATATCAGTATGTAATATATCAGTATGTAACATATCAGTATGTAATATATCAGTATGTAATATATCAGTATGTAATATATCAGTATGTAATATATCAGTATGTAATATATCAGTATGTAATATATCAGTATGTAATATATCAGTATGTAATATATCAGTATGTAATATATCAGTATGTAATATATCAGGGGTAATATATCAGTATGTAATATATCAGTATGTAATATATCAGTATGTAATATATCAGTATGTAATATATCAGTATGTAATATATCAGTATGTAATATATCAGTATGTAATATATCAGTATGTAATATATCAGTATGTAATATATCAGTATGTAATATATCAGTATGTAACATATCAGTATGTAATATATCAGTATGTAATATATCAGTATGTAATATATCAGTATGTAATATATCAGTATGTAATATATCAGTATGTAATATATCAGTATGTAATATATCAGTATGTAATATATCAGTATGTAATATATCAGGGGTAATATATCAGTATGTAATATATCAGTATGTAATATATCAGTATGTAATATATCAGTATGTAATATATCAGTATGTAATATATCAGTATGTAATATATCAGTATGTAATATATCAGTATGTAATATATCAGTATGTAATATATCAGTATGTAATATATCAGTATGTAATATATCAGTATGTAATATATCAGTATGTAATATATCAGTATGTAATATATCAGTATGTAATATATCAGTATGTAACATATCAGTATGTAATATATCAGGGGGTAATATATCAGTATGTAATATATCAGTATGTAATATATCAGTATGTAATATATCAGTATGTAATATATCAGTATGTAATATATCAGGGGGTAACATATCAGTATGTAATATATCAGTATGTAACATATCAGTATGTAATATATCAGTATGTAACATATCAGTATGTAATATATCAGTATGTAATATATCAGTATGTAATATATCAGTATGTAATATATCAGTATGTAATATATCAGTATGTAATATATCAGTATGTAATATATCAGTATGTAATATATCAGGGGGTAACATATCAGTATGTAATATATCAGTATGTAATATATCAGGGGGTAATATATCAGTATGTAATATATCAGTATGTAATATATCAGTATGTAATATATCAGTATGTAACATATCAGTATGTAATATATCAGTATGTAATATATCAGTATGTAATATATCAGTATGTAATATATCAGTATGTAATATATCAGTATGTAATATATCAGGGGGTAACATATCAGTATGTAATATATCAGTATGTAATATATCAGTATGTAATATATCAGTATGTAATATATCAGTATGTAATATATCAGTATGTAATATATCAGTATGTAATATATCAGTATGTAATATATCAGTATGTAATATATCAGTATGTAATATATCAGGGGTAATATATCAGTATGTAATATATCAGTATGTAATATATCAGTATGTAATATATCAGTATGTAATATATCAGTATGTAATATATCAGTATGTAATATATCAGTATGTAATATATCAGTATGTAATATATCAGTATGTAATATATCAGTATGTAATATATCAGTATGTAATATATCAGTATGTAATATATCAGGGGGTAACATATCAGTATGTAATATATCAGTATGTAACATATCAGTATGTAATATATCAGTATGTAATATATCAGTATGTAATATATCAGTATGTAATATATCAGTATGTAATATATCAGTATGTAATATATCAGTATGTAATATATCAGTATGTAATATATCAGTATGTAATATATCAGTATGTAATATATCAGTATGTAATATATCAGTATGTAATATATCAGTATGTAATATATCAGTATGTAATATATCAGTATGTAATATATCAGTATGTAATATATCAGTATGTAATATATCAGTATGTAATATATCAGTATGTAATATATCAGTATGTAATATATCAGTATGTAATATATCAGTATGTAATATATCAGTATGTAATATATCAGTATGTAATATATCAGTATGTAATATATCAGTATGTAACATATCAGTATGTAATATATCAGTATGTAATATATCAGTATGTAATATATCAGTATGTAATATATCAGTATGTAATATATCAGTATGTAATATATCAGTATGTAATATATCAGTATGTAATATATCAGTATGTAATATATCAGTATGTAATATATCAGGGGGTAATATATCAGTATGTAATATATCAGTATGTAATATATCAGGGGGTAACATATCAGTATGTAATATATCAGTATGTAATATATCAGTATGTAATATATCAGTATGTAATATATCAGTATGTAACATATCAGTATGTAATATATCAGTATGTAATATATCAGTATGTAATATATCAGTATGTAATATATCAGTATGTAATATATCAGTATGTAATATATCAGTATGTAATATATCAGTATGTAATATATCAGTATGTAATATATCAGTATGTAATATATCAGTATGTAATATATCAGGGGGGTAATATAACAGTATGTAATATATCAGTATGTAATATATCAGTATGTAATATATCAGTATGTAATATATCAGTATGTAATATATCAGTATGTAATATATCAGTATGTAATATATCAGTATGTAATATATCAGTATGTAACATATCAGTATGTAATATATCAGTATGTAATATATCAGTATGTAATATATCAGTATGTAATATATCAGTATGTAATATATCAGTATGTAATATATCAGGGGTAACATATCAGTATGTAATATATCAGTATGTAATATATCAGTATGTAATATATCAGTATGTAATATATCAGTATGTAATATATCAGTATGTAATATATCAGTATGTAATATATCAGTATGTAATATATCAGTATGTAATATATCAGTATGTAACATATCAGTATGTAATATATCAGTATGTAATATATCAGTATGTAATATATCAGTATGTAATATATCAGTATGTAATATATCAGTATGTAATATATCAGTATGTAATATATCAGTATGTAATATATCAGTATGTAATATATCAGTATGTAATATATCAGTATGTAATATATCAGTATGTAATATATCAGTATGTAATATATCAGTATGTAATATATCAGTATGTAACATATCAGTATGTAATATATCAGTATGTAATATATCAGTATGTAATATATCAGTATGTAATATATCAGTATGTAATATATCAGTATGTAATGTATCAGTATGTAATATATCAGTATGTAATATATCAGTATGTAATATATCAGTATGTAATATATCAGTATGTAATATATCAGTATGTAACATATCAGTATGTAATATATCAGGGGGTAATATATCAGTATGTAATATATCAGTATGTAATATATCAGTATGTAATATATCAGTATGTAATATATCAATATATCAGTAATATATCAGTATGTAATATATCAGTATGTAATATATCAGTATGTAATATATCAGTATGTAATATATCAGTATGTAATATATCAGTATGTAATATATCAGTATGTAATATATCAGTATGTAATATATCAGTATGTAATATATCAGTATGTAATATATCAGTATGTAATATATCAGTATGTAATATATCAGTATGTAATATATCAGTATGTAATATATCAGTATGTAATATATCAGTATGTAATATATCAGGGGTAATATATCAGTATGTAATATATCAGTATGTAATATATCAGTATGTAATATATCAGTATGTAATATATCAGTATGTAATATATCAGTATGTAATATATCAGTATGTAATATATCAGTATGTAATATATCAGTATGTAATATATCAGTATGTAATATATCAGTATGTAATATATCAGTATGTAATATATCAGTATGTAATATATCAGTATGTAATATATCAGTATGTAATATATCAGTATGTAATATATCAGTATGTAATATATCAGTATGTAATATATCAGGGGTAACATATCAGTAATATATCAGTATGTAATATATCAGTATGTAATATATCAGTATGTAATATATCAGTATGTAATATATCAGTATGTAATATATCAGTATGTAATATATCAGTATGTAATATATCAGTATGTAATATATCAGTATGTAATATATCAGTATGTAATATATCAGTATGTAATATATCAGTATGTAATATATCAGTATGTAATATATCAGTATGTAATATATCAGTATGTAATATATCAGTATGTAATATATCAGTATGTAATATATCAGTATGTAATATATCAGGGGTAACATATCAGTATGTAACATATCAGTATGTAATATATCAGTATGTAATATATCAGTATGTAATATATCAGTATGTAATATATCAGTATGTAATATATCAGTATGTAATATATCAGGGGGGTAACATATCAGTATGTAATATATCAGTATGTAATATATCAGGGGGTAACATATCAGGGGGGTAACATATCAGTATGTAATATATCAGGGGGTAACATATCAGGGGGGTAACATATCAGTATGTAATATATCAGTATGTAATATATCAGTATGTAATATATCAGGGGGTAACATATCAGTATGTAATATATCAGTATGTAATATCAGTATGTAACATATCAGTATGTAATATATCAGTATGTAATATATCAGTATGTAATATATCAGTATGTAATATATCAGTATGTAATATATCAGTATGTAATATATCAGTATGTAATATATCAGTATGTAATATATCAGTATGTAATATATCAGTATGTAATATATCAGTATGTAATATATCAGTATGTAACATATCAGTATGTAATATATCAGTATGTAATATATCAGGGGTAATATATCAGTATGTAATATATCAGTATGTAATATATCAGTATGTAATATATCAGTATGTAATATATCAGTATGTAATATATCAGGGGTAATATATCAGTATGTAATATATCAGTATAACATATCAGTATGTAATATATCAGTATGTAATATATCAGTATGTAATATATCAGTATGTAATATATCAGTATGTAATATATCAGTATGTAATATATCAGTATGTAATATATCAGTATGTAATATATCAGTATGTAATATATCAGTATGTAACAGTATGTAATATATCAGTATGTAATATATCAGTATGTAATATATCAGTATGTAATATATCAGTATGTAATATATCAGTATGTAATATATCAGTATGTAATATATCAGTATGTAATATATCAGTATGTAATATATCAGTATGTAATATATCAGTATGTAATATATCAGTATGTAATATATCAGTATGTAATATATCAGTATGTAATATATCAGTATGTAACATATCAGTATGTAATATATCAGTATGTAATATATCAGTATGTAATATATCAGTATGTAATATATCAGTATGTAATATATCAGTATGTAATATATCAGTAACATATCAATGTATATCAGTATGTAATATATCAGTATGTAATATATCAGTATGTAATATATCAGTATGTAATATATCAGTATGTAATATATCAGGGGTAATATATCAGTATGTAATATATCAGGGGTAACATATCAGTATGTAATATATCAGTATGTAATATATCAGTATGTAATATATCAGTATGTAATATATCAGTATGTAATATATCAGTATATCAGTATAATATATCAGTATGTAATATATCAGTATGTAATATATCAGTATGTAATATATCAGTATGTAATATATCAGTATGTAATATATCAGTATGTAATATATCAGTATGTAATATATCAGTATGTAATATATCAGTATGTAATATATCAGTATGTAATATATCAGTATGTAATATATCAGTATGTAATATATCAGTATGTAACATATCAGTATGTAATATATCAGTATGTAATATATCAGTATGTAATATATCAGTATGTAATATATCAGTATGTAATATATCAGTATGTAATATATCAGTATGTAATATATCAGTATGTAATATATCAGTATGTAATATATCAGTATGTAATATATCAGTATGTAATATATCAGTATGTAATATATCAGTATGTAATATATCAGTATGTAATATATCAGTATGTAATATATCAGTATGTAATATATCAGTATGTAATATATCAGTATGTAATATATCAGTATGTAATATATCAGTATGTAATATATCAGTATGTAATATATCAGTATGTAATATATCAGTATGTAATATATCAGTATGTAATATATCAGTATGTAATATATCAGTATGTAATATATCAGTATGTAATATATCAGTATGTAATATATCAGTATGTAATATATCAGTATGTAATATATCAGTATGTAATATATCAGTATGTAACATATCAGTATGTAATATATCAGTATGTAACATATCAGTATGTAACAGTATGTAATATATCAGTATGTAATATATCAGTATGTAATATATCAGTATGTAATATATCAGTATGTAATATATCAGTATGTAATATATCAGTATGTAATATATCAGTATGTAATATATCAGGGGTAACATATCAGTATGTAATATATCATATCAGTAACATATCAGTATGTAATATATCAGGGGTAACATATCAGTAATATATCAGTATGTAATATATCAGTATGTAATATATCAGTATGTAATATATCAGTATGTAACATATCAGTATGTAATATATCAGTATGTAATATATCAGTATGTAACATATCAGTATGTAATATATCAGTATGTAATATATCAGTATGTAATATATCAGTATGTAATATATCAGTATGTAATATATCAGTATGTAACATATCAGTATGTAATATATCAGTATGTAATATATCAGTATGTAATATATCAGGGGGGTAACATATCAGTATGTAATATATCAGTATGTAATATATCAGTATGTAACATATCAGTATGTAATATATCAGTATGTAACATATCAGTATGTAATATATCAGTATGTAATATATCAGTATGTAATATATCAGTATGTAATATATCAGTATGTAATATATCAGTATGTAATATATCAGTATGTAATATATCAGGGGGTAATATATCAGTATGTAATATATCAGTATGTAATATATCAGTATGTAATATATCAGTATGTAATATATCAGTATGTAATATATCAGTATGTAATATATCAGTATGTAATATATCAGTATGTAATATATCAGTATGTAATATATCAGTATGTAATATATCAGTATGTAATATATCAGTATGTAATATATCAGTATGTAATATATCAGGGGGGTAATATATCAGTATGTAATATATCAGTATGTAATATATCAGTATGTAATATATCAGGGGGGTAATATATCAGTATGTAATATATCAGTATGTAATATATCAGTATGTAATATATCAGTATGTAACATATCAGTATGTAATATATCAGTATGTAATATATCAGTATGTAACATATCAGTATGTAATATATCAGTATGTAATATATCAGTATGTAATATATCAGTATGTAATATATCAGTATGTAATATATCAGTATGTAATATATCAGTATGTAATATATCAGGGGGGTAACATATCAGTATGTAATATATCAGTATGTAATATATCAGGGGGGTAACATATCAGTATGTAATATATCAGTATGTAACATATCAGTATGTAACATATCAGTATGTAATATATCAGTATGTAATATATCAGTATGTAATATATCAGTATGTAATATATCAGTATGTAATATATCAGTATGTAATATATCAGTATGTAATATATCAGTATGTAATATATCAGGGGGTAACATATCAGTATGTAATATATCAGTATGTAATATATCAGTATGTAATATATCAGTATGTAATATATCAGTATGTAATATATCAGTATGTAATATATCAGTATGTAATATATATCAGTATGTAATATATCAGTATGTAATATATCAGTATGTAATATATCAGTATGTAATATATCAGTATGTAATATATCAGTATGTAATATATCAGTATGTAATATATCAGTATGTAATATATCAGTATGTAATATATCAGTATGTAATATATCAGTATGTAATATATCAGTATGTAATATATCAGTATGTAATATATCAGTATGTAATATATCAGGGGTAATATATCAGTATGTAATATATCAGTATGTAATATATCAGTATGTAATATATCAGTATGTAATATATCAGTATGTAATATATCAGTATGTAATATATCAGTATGTAATATATCAGTATGTAATATATCAGTATGTAATATATCAGTATGTAATATATCAGTATGTAATATATCAGTATGTAATATATCAGTATGTAATATATCAGTATGTAATATATCAGTATGTAATATATCAGTATGTAATATATCAGTATGTAATATATCAGTATGTAATATATCAGTATGTAACATATCAGTATGTAATATATCAGTATGTAATATATCAGTATGTAATATATCAGTATGTAATATATCAGTATGTAATATATCAGTATGTAATATATCAGTATGTAATATATCAGTATGTAATATATCAGTATGTAATATATCAGTATGTAATATATCAGTATGTAATATATCAGTATGTAATATATCAGTATGTAATATATCAGTATGTAATATATCAGTAACATATCAGTATGTAATATATCAGTATGTAATATATCAGTATGTAATATATCAGTATGTAATATATCAGTATGTAATATATCAGTATGTAATATATCAGTATGTAATATATCAGTATGTAATATATCAGTATGTAATATATCAGTATGTAATATATCAGTATGTAACATATCAGTATGTAATATATCAGTATGTAATATATCAGTATGTAATATATCAGTATGTAATATATCAGTATGTAATATATCAGTATGTAATATATCAGTATGTAATATATCAGGGGGTAACATATCAGTATGTAACATATCAGTATGTAATATATCAGTATGTAATATATCAGTATGTAATATATCAGTATGTAATATATCAGTATGTAACATATCAGTATGTAATATATCAGTATGTAATATATCAGTATGTAATCAGTATGTAATATATCAGTATGTAATATATCAGTATGTAATATATCAGTATGTAACATATCAGTATGTAATATATCAGTATGTAATATATCAGTATGTAATATATCAGTATGTAATATATCAGTATGTAATATATCAGTATGTAATATATCAGTATGTAATATATCAGTATGTAATATATCAGTATGTAATATATCAGTATGTAATATATCAGTATGTAATATATCAGTATGTAATATATCAGTATGTAATATATCAGTATGTAATATATCAGTATGTAATATATCAGTATGTAATATATCAGTATGTAATATATCAGTATGTAATATATCAGTATGTAATATATCAGGGGGGTAATATATCAGTATGTAATATATCAGTATGTAATATATCAGTATGTAATATATCAGTATGTAATATATCAGTATGTAATATATCAGTATGTAATATATCAGTATGTAATATATCAGTATGTAATATATCAGTATGTAATATATCAGTATGTAATATATCAGTATGTAATGTATCAGTATGTAATATATCAGTATGTAATGTATCAGTATGTAATATATCAGTATGTAATATATCAGTATGTAATATATCAGGGGGTAACATATCAGTATGTAATATATCAGTATGTAATATATCAGTATGTAATGTATCAGTATGTAACATATCAGTATGTAATATATCAGGGGGTAACATATCAGTATGTAATATATCAGTATGTAATATATCAGTATGTAATATATCAGTATGTAATATATCAGTATGTAATATATCAGTATGTAATGTATCAGTATGTAATGTATCAGCATGTAATATATCAGTATGTAATATATCAGTATGTAATATATCAGTATGTAATATATCAGTATGTAACATATCAGGGGGGTAACATATCAGTATGTAATATATCAGTATGTAATATATCAGGGGGTAACATATCAGTATGTAATATATCAGTCTGTAATATATCAGTATGTAATATATCAGTATGTAATGTATCAGTATGTAATATATCAGTATGTAATATATCAGGGGGGTAACATATCAGTATGTAATATATCAGGGGGGTAACATATCAGTATGTAATATATCAGTATGTAACATATCAGTATGTAATATATCAGTATGTAACATATCAGTATGTAATATATCAGTATGTAATATATCAGTATGTAATATATCAGTATGTAATATATCAGGGGGTAACATATCAGTATGTAATATATCAGGGGGTAACATATCAGTATGTAATATATCAGGGGGTAACATATCAGTATGTAATATATCAGTATGTAACATATCAGTATGTAACATATCAGTATGTAATATATCAGTATGTAATATATCAGTATGTAACATATCAGTATGTAATATATCAGTATGTAATATATCAGTATGTAATATATCAGGGGGTAACATATCAGTATGTAATATATCAGTATGTAACATATCAGTATGTAATATATCAGTATGTAATATATCAGTATGTAATATATCAGTATGTAATATATCAGTATGTAACATATCAGTATGTAATATATCAGTATGTAATATATCAGTATGTAATATATCAGTATGTAACATATCAGTATGTAATATATCAGTAATGTAATATATCAGTAACATATCAGTAAATATATCAGTATGTAACATATCAGTATGTAATATATCAGTATGTAATATATCAGTATGTAATATATCAGTATGTAATATATCAGTATGTAATATATCAGTATGTAATATATCAGTATGTAATATATCAGGGGGGTAACATATCAGTATGTAATATATCAGGGGGTAACATATCAGTATGTAATATATCAGTATGTAATATATCAGTATGTAATATATCAGTATGTAATATATCAGGGGGTAACATATCAGTATGTAATATATCAGTATGTAATATATCAGTATGTAATATATCAGTATGTAATATATCAGTATGTAATATATCAGTATGTAATATATCAGTATGTAATATATCAGTATGTAATATATCAGTATGTAATATATCAGTATGTAATATATCAGTATGTAATATATCAGTATGTAATATATCAGTATGTAATATATCAGTATGTAATATATCAGTATGTAATATATCAGTATGTAATATATCAGTATGTAATATATCAGTATGTAATATATCAGTATGTAATATATCAGTATGTAATATATCAGTATGTAATATATCAGTATGTAATATATCAGTATGTAATATATCAGTATGTAATATATCAGTATGTAATATATCAGTATGTAATATATCAGTATGTAATATATCAGTATGTAATATATCAGTATGTAACATATCAGTATGTAATATATCAGTATGTAATATATCAGTATGTAATATATCAGTATGTAATATATCAGTATGTAATATATCAGTATGTAATATATCAGTATATCAGTAATATATCAGTATGTAATATATCAGTATGTAATATATCAGGGTAATATATCAGTATGTAATATATCAGTATGTAATATATCAGTATGTAATATATCAGTATGTAATATATCAGTATGTAATATATCAGTATGTAATATATCAGTATGTAATATATCAGTATGTAATATATCAGTATGTAATATATCAGTATGTAATATATCAGTATGTAATATATCAGTATGTAATATATCAGTATGTAATATATCAGTATGTAATATATCAGTATGTAATATATCAGTATCAGTATGTAATATATCAGTATGTAATATATCAGTATGTAATATATCAGTATGTAACATATCAGTATGTAATATATCAGTATGTAATATATCAGTATGTAATATATCAGTATGTAATATATCAGTATGTAATATATCATATCAGTATGTAATATATCAGTATGTAATATATCAGTATGTAATATATCAGTATGTAATATATCAGTATGTAATATATCAGTATGTAATATATCAGTATGTAATATATCAGTATGTAACATATCAGTATGTAACATATCAGTATGTAATATATCAGTATGTAATATATCAGTATGTAATATATCAGTATGGGTATGTAATATATCAGTATGTAATATATCAGTATGTAATATCATCAGTATGTAATATATCAGTATGTAATATATCAGGGGGGTAATATATCAGTATGTAATATCAGTATGTAATAGTATGTAATATATCAGTATGTAATATATCAGTATGTAATATATCAGTATGTAATATATCAGTATGTAATATATCAGTATGTAATATATCAGTATGTAATATATCAGTATGTAATATATCAGTATGTAATATATCAGTATGTAATATATCAGTATGTAATATATCAGTATGTAATATATCAGTATGTAATATATCAGTATGTAATATATCAGTATGTAATATATCAGTATGTAATATATCAGTATGTAATATATCAGTATGTAATATATCAGTATGTAATATATCAGTATGTAATATATCAGTATGTAATATATCAGTATGTAATATATCAGTATGTAATATATCAGTATGTAATATATCAGTATGTAATAATCAGTATGTAATATATCAGTATGTAATATATCAGTATGTAATATATCAGTATGTAATATATCAGTATGTAATATATCAGTATGTAATATATCAGTATGTAATATGTAATATATCAGTATGTAACATATCAGTATGTAATATATCAGTATGTAATATATCAGTATGTAATATATCAGGGGGGTAACATATCAGTATGTAATATATCAGTATGTAATATATCAGTATGTAATATATCAGTATGTAACATATCAGTATGTAATATATCAGTATGTAACATATCAGTATGTAATATATCAGTATGTAATATATCAGTATGTAATATATCAGTATGTAATATATCAGTATGTAATATATCAGTATGTAACATATCAGTATGTAATATATCAGTATGTAATATATCAGTATGTAATATATCAGTATGTAATATATCAGTATGTAATATATCAGTATGTAATATATCAGTATGTAACATGTCAGTATTGTTCTGTCTCCAGGCCTGACCCCTTCTGGCACTACCTCACAGACTTAATCAGAGAGTAAGTCTCACAACACACTACCCCCTTCTCTACAAGAGCCCCCCATTCTCTACAAGAGTCCCCCCATTCTCTACAAGAGTCCCCCCCCATTCTCTACAAGAGTCCCCCCTTCTCTACAAGAGTCCCCCTTCTCTACAAGAGTCCCCCCTTCTCCTACAAGAGTCCCCCCTTCTCCTACAAGAGTCCCCTCCCTTCTCTACAAGAGTCCCCCTTCTCTACAAGAGCCCCCCTTCTCTACAAGAGTCCCCCCTTCTCTACAAGAGTCCCCCCTTCTCTACAAGAGTCCCCCCTTCTCTACAAGAGTCCCCCTTCTCTACAAGAGTCCCCCCTTCTCTACAAGAGTCCCCCCTTCTCTACAAGAGTCCCCCCTTCTCCTACAAGAGTCCCCCCTTCTCTACAAGAGTCCCCCCTTCTCTACAAGAGTCCCCCCTTCTCTACAAGAGTCCCCCCTTCTCTACAAGAGTCCCCCCTTCTCTACAAGAGTCCCCCCTCTCTACAAGAGTCCCCCCTTCTCTACAAGAGTCCCCCCTTCTCTACAAGAGTCCCCCCTTCTCTACAAGAGTCCCCCTTCTCTACAAGAGTCCCCCCTTCTCTACAAGAGTCCCCCTTCTCTACAAGAGTCCCCCCTTCTCTACAAGAGTCCCCCCTTCTCTACAAAGAGTCCCCCCTTCTCTACAAGAGCCCCCCTTCTCTACAAGAGTCCCCCCTTCTCTACAAGAGTCCCCCCCTTCTCTACAAGAGTCCCCCCTTCTCTACAAGAGTCCCCTCCCTTCTCTACAAGAGTCCCCTCCCTTCTCTACAAGAGTCCCCTCCCTTATCTACAAGAGTCCCCTCCCTTCTATACAAGAGTAGAAAACAGAGCAGTGTCTGTTGTGTTACTGACGGAGTGTGTGTCTGTCTCCAGGACTCTATCTGTAATCCCGGACTGCCGCAGGCTGGACCTGGATCAGACTGGAGTGTGACTCAGACTGTGTGTTTGTGTGCGTGTGCGAGAACATCTCTCAACGAAGAAGAAGAAGACTATGATAATAATATGTTTATCTGACTGTTAATAAGATCTTTTATGCCTTTTTTTTCTACAAATAAACATATAATTTATTTATCCGTATTGTTGTTCCTGTGACACAAAAATAAAGATCTGTTTTACACGTAACCACCGTGCCAAAATGTATGTATGGTCTGAAATTCGACAACCCCTGAGAAAAAAAGATTGATTTCATTCTAAAGTAATACATATCGATATGGACCTTACGATGTGGTATCCACCTTGACAAAGGATGTATTGTGTGAAAGTCCAAAACGACAGTGTATTCATTTTCACCTTCAGCCAACACTGTCTTTTTGAAAGGTTTGCTGCCCCGTGTGTGGATCGAACTCACGACCTTCAGATTATGAGACTGACGCGCTACCTACTGCGCTAACGAGGCCCTTCCTGAAAAAATATCCAAAAAGTAGAAAAAAAAATATCGATACCGAACGTCAGATTTTTACAGTGATGTTGAAACCACCGTGCCAAAATGTATGTATGGTCTGAAATTCGACAACCCCTGAGAAAAAAAGATTGATTTCATTCTAAAGTAATACATATCGATATGGACCTTACAATGTGGTATCCACCTTGACAAAAGTGTGTATTGTGTGAAAGTACAAAATAACAGTGAATTCATTTTCACTTCATCTTGAGCCAACACTGTCTTTTTGAAAGTTTTGCTGCCCCGTGTGAGGATCGAACTCACGACCTTCAGATTATGAGACTGACGCCCTACCTACTGCGCTAACGAGGCCCTTCTTGTAAAATATCCAAAATGAAGAAAAAATATAGATTCCCGAACGGCAGATTTTTACAGTGATGTTAAAACCACCGTGCCAAAATGTATGTATCGTCTGAAATTCGACAACCCCTGAGAAAAAAGATTGATTTCATTCTAAAGTAATACATATCGATATGGACCTTCTGATGTGGTATCCACCTTGACAAAAGTATGTATTCTGTGAAAGTCCAAAACAACATTGAATTCATTTTCAGCCAACACTGTCTTTTTGAAAGGTTTGCTGCCCCGTGTGTGGATCGAACTCACGACTTTAGGATTATGAGACTAACGCGCTACCTACTGCGCTAACGAGGCCATTCTTGCAAAAATATCCAAAATAAAAAAAAAATATCGATACCGAACTTCAGATTTTGACAGTGATGTTGAAACCACCGTGCCAAAATGTATGTATGGTCTGAAATTCGACAACCCCTGAGAAAAAAAGATTGATTTCATTCTAAAGTAATACATATCGATATGGACCTTACAATGTGGTATCCACCTTGACAAAAGTGTGTATTGTGTGAAAGTACAAAATAACAGTGAATTCATTTTCACTTCATCTTGAGCCAACACTGTCTTTTTGAAAGTTTTGCTGCCCCGTGTGAGGATCGCACTCACGACCTTCAGATTATGAGACTGACGCCCTACCTACTGCGCTAACGAGGCCCTTCTTGTAAAATATCCAAAATGAAGAAAAAAATATAGATTCCCGAACGGCAGATTTTTACAGTGATGTTAAAACCACCGTGCCAAAATGTATGTATCGTCTGAAATTCGACAACCCCTGAGAAAAAAGATTGATTTCATTCTAAAGTAATACATATCGATATGGACCTTCTGATGTGGTATCCACCTTGACAAAAGTGTGTATTCTGTGAAAGTCCAAAACAACATTGAATTCATTTTCAGCCAACACTGTCTTTTTGAAAGGTTTGCTGCCCCGTGTGTGGATCGAACTCACGACTTTAGGATTATGAGACTAACGCGCTACCTACTGCGCTAACGAGGCCATTCTTGCAAAAATATCCAAAATAAAGAAAAAAATATCGATACCGACTTCAGATTTTGACAGTGATGTTGAAACCACCGTGCCAAAATGTATGTATGGTCTGAAATTCGACAACCCCTGAGAAAAAAGATTGATTTCATTCTAAAGTAATACATATCGATATGGACCTTACGATGTGGTATCCACCTTGACAAAAGTATGTATTGTGTGAAAGTCCAAAACAACAGTGAATTCCTTTTCAGCCAACACTGTCTTTTTGAAAGGTTTGCTGCCCCGTGTGAGGATCGAACTCACGACCTTCAGATTATGAGACTGACGCACTACCTACTGCGCTAACGAGGCCCTTCTTGTAAAAATATCCAAAAAGAAGAAGAAAAAATATTGATACAGAACTTCAGATTTTTACAGTGATGTTGAAACCACCGTGCCAAAATGTATGTATGGTCTGAAATTCGACAACCCCTGAGAAAAAAAGATTGATTTCATTCTAAAGTAATACATATCGATATGGACCTTACGATGTGGTATCCACCTTGACAAAAGTATGTATTGTGTGAAAGTCCAAAACAACAATGTATTCATTTTCACCTTCAGCCAACACTGTCTTTTTAAAAGGTTTGCTGCCCTGTGTGAGGATCGAACTCACGACCTTCAGATTATGAGACTGACACGCTACCTACTGCGCTAACGAGGCCCTTCTTGCAAAAATATCCAAAATGAAGAAAAAAATATCGATTCCCGAACGTCAGATTTTTACAGTGATGTTGAAACCACCGTGCCAAAATGTATGTATGGTCTGAAATTCGACAACCCCTGAGAAAAAAGATTGATTTCATTCTAAAGTAATACATATCGATATGGACCTTACGATGTGGTATCCACCTTGACAAAAGTATGTATTGTTTGAAAGTCCAAAACGACAGTGAATTCATTTTCACTTCATCTTCAGCCAACACTGTCTTTTTGAAAGCTTTGCTGCCCCGTGTGAGGATCGAACTCATGACCTTCAGATTATGAGACTGACGTGCTACCTACTGCGCTAACGAGGCCCTTTTTGCCAAAATATCCAAAATGAAGAAAAAAATATCACTACCGAACGTCAGATTTTGACAGTGATGTTGAAACCACCGTGCCAAAATGTATGTATGGTCTGAAATTCGACAACTCCTGAGAAAAAAAGATTGATTTCATTCTAAAGTAATACATATCGATATGGACCTTACGATGTGGTATCCACCTTGACAAAAGTATGTATTGTGTGAAAGTCCAAAACAACAGTGAATTCATTTTCAGCCAACACTGTCTTTTTGAAAGGTTTGCTGCCCCGTGTGAGGATCGAACTCACGACCTTCAGATTATGAGACTGACGCGCTACCTACTGCGCTAACGAGGCCCTTCTTGCAAAAATATCCAAAATAAAGAAAAAAATATCGATTCCCGAACGTCAGATTTTTACAGTGATGTTGAAACCACCGTGCCAAAATGTATGTATGGTCTGAAATTCGACAACCCTGAGAAAAAAGATTGATTTCATTCTAAAGTAATACATATCGATATGGACCTTACGATGTGGTATCCACCTTGACAAAAGTATGTATTGTGTGAAAGTCCAAAACGACAGTGTATTCATTTTCACCTTCAGCCAACACTGTCTTTTTAAAACATTTGCTGCCCCGTGTGAGGATCGAAATCACAACCTTCAGATTATGAGACTGACGGGCTACCTACTGCGCTAACGAGGCCCTTCCTGAAAAAATATCCAAAAAGTAGAAAAAAAAATATCGATACCGAACGTCAGATTTTTACAGTGATGTTGAAACCACCGTGCCAAAATGTATGTATGGTCTGAAATTCGACAACTCCTGAGAAAAAAGATTGATTTCATTCTAAAGTAATACATATCGATATGGACCTTACGATGTGGTATCCACCTTGACAAAAGTGTGTATTGTGTGAAAGTACAAAATAACAGTGAATTCATTTTCACTTCATCTTGAGCCAACACTGTCTTTTTGAAAGTTTTGCTGCCCCGTGTGAGGATCGCACTCACGACCTTCAGATTATGAGACTGACGCCCTACCTACTGCGCTAACGAGGCCCTTCTTGTAAAATATCCAAAATGAAGAAAAAAATATAGATTCCCGAACGGCAGATTTTTACAGTGATGTTAAAACCACCGTGCCAAAATGTATGTATCGTCTGAAATTCGACAACCCCTGAGAAAAAGATTGATTTCATTCTAAAGTAATACATATCGATATGGACCTTACGATGTGGTATCCACCTTGACAAAAGTATGTATTCTGTGAAAGTCCAAAACAACATTGAATTCATTTTCAGCCAACACTGTCTTTTTGAAAGGTTTGCTGCCCCGTGTGTGGATCGAACTCACGACTTTAGGATTATGAGACTAACGCGCTACCTACTGCGCTAACGAGGCCATTCTTGCAAAAATATCCAAAATAAAGAAAAAAAAATATCGATACCGACTTCAGATTTTGACAGTGATGTTGAAACCACCGTGCCAAAATGTATGTATGGTCTGAAATTCGACAACCCCTGAGAAAAAAGATTGATTTCATTCTAAAGTAATACATATCGATATGGACCTTACGATGTGGTATCCACCTTGACAAAAGTATGTATTGTGTGAAAGTCCAAAACGACAGTGTATTCATTTTCACCTTCAGCCAACACTGTCTTTTTAAAACATTTGCTGCCCCGTGTGAGGATCGAACTCACGACTTTCAGATTATGAGACTGACGCGCTACCTACTGCGCTAACAAGGCCCTTCTTGTAAAAAATATCCAAAAAGAATAAAAATAAATATTGATACCGAACGTCAGATTTTTACAGTGATGTTGAAACCACCGTGCCAAAATGTATGTCTGGTCTGAAATTCGACAACCCCTGAGAAAAAAAGATTGATTTCATTCTAAAGTAATACATATCGATATGGACCTTACGATGTGGTATCCACCTTGACAAAAGTATGTATTGTGTGAAAGTCCAAAACGACAGTGAATTCATTTTCACTTCATCTTCAGCCAACACTGTCTTTTTGAAAGCTTTGCTGCCCCGTGTGAGGATCGAACTCATGACCTTCAGATTATGAGACTGACGCGCTACCTACTGCGCTAACGAGGCCCTTCTTGCAAAAATATCCAAAATGAAGAAAAAAATATCGATTCCCGAACGTCAGATTTTTACAGTGATGTTGAAACCACCGTGCCAAAATGTATGTATGGTCTGAAATTCGACAACCCCTGAGAAAAAAGATTGATTTCATTCTAAAGTAATACATATCGATATGGACCTTACGATGTGGTATCCACCTTGACAAAAGTATGTATTGTGTGAAAGTCCAAAACAACAGTGAATTCCTTTTCAGCCAACACTGTCTTTTTGAAAGGTTTGCTGCCCCGTGTGTGGATCGAACTCACGACCTTAGGATTATGAGACTAACGCGCTACCTACTGCGCTAACGAGGCCATTCTTGCAAAAATATCCAAAATGAAGAAAAAAATATCGATACCGACTTCAGATTTTGACAGTGATGTTGAAACCACCGTGCCAAAATGTATGTCTGGTCTGAAATTCGACAACTCCTGAGAAAAAAAGATTGATTTCAATCTAAAGTAATACATATCGATATGGACCTTACGATGTGGTATCCACCTTGACAAAAGTATGTATTGTGTGAAAGTCCAAAACGACAGTGTATTCATTTTAACCTTCAGCCAACACTGTCTTTTTAAAAGATTTGCTGCCCCGTGTGAGGATCGAAATCACAACCTTCAGATTATGAGACTGACGGGCTACCTACTGCGCTAACGAGGCCCTTCCTGAAAAAATATCCAAAAAGAAGAAAAAAATATCGATACCGAACGTCAGATTTTTACAGTGATGTTGAAACCACCGTGCCAAAATGTATGTATGGTCTGAAATTCGACAACTCCTGAGAAAAAAAGATTGAGTTCATTCTAAAGTAATACATATCGATATGGACCTTACGATGTGGTATCCACCTTGACAAAAGTGTGTATTGTGTGAAAGTACAAAATAACAGTGAATTCATTTTCACTTCATCTTGAGCCAACACTGTCTTTTTGAAAGTTTTGCTGCCCCGTGTGAGGATCGCACTCACGACCTTCAGATTATGAGACTGACGCCCTACCTACTGCGCTAACGAGGCCCTTCTTGTAAAATATCCAAAATGAAGAAAAAAATATAGATTCCCGAACGGCAGATTTTTACAGTGATGTTAAAACCACCGTGCCAAAATGTATGTATCGTCTGAAATTCGACAACCCCTGAGAAAAAAGATTGATTTCATTCTAAAGTAATACATATCGATATGGACCTTACGATGTGGTATCCACCTTGACAAAAGTATGTATTCTGTGAAAGTCCAAAACAACATTGAATTCATTTTCAGCCAACACTGTCTTTTTGAAAGGTTTGCTGCCCCGTGTGTGGATCGAACTCACGACTTTAGGATTATGAGACTAACGCGCTACCTACTGCGCTAACGAGGCCATTCTTGCAAAAATATCCAAAATAAAGAAAAAAATATCGATACCGACTTCAGATTTTGACAGTGATGTTGAAACCACCGTGCCAAAATGTATGTATGGTCTGAAATTCGACAACCCCTGAGAAAAAAAGATTGATTTCATTCTAAAGTAATACATATCGATATGGACCTTACAATGTGGTATCCACCTTGACAAAAGTGTGTATTGTGTGAAAGTACAAAATAACAGTGAATTCATTTTCACTTCATCTTGAGCCAACACTGTCTTTTTGAAAGTTTTGCTGCCCCGTGTGAGGATCGCACTCACGACCTTCAGATTATGAGACTGACGCCTACCTACTGCGCTAACGAGGCCCTTCTTGTAAAATATCCAAAATGAAGAAAAAAATATAGATTCCCGAACGGCAGATTTTTACAGTGATGTTAAAACCACCGTGCCAAAATGTATGTATCGTCTGAAATTCGACAACCCCTGAGAAAAAAAGATTGATTTCATTCTAAAGTAATACATATCGATATGGACCTTACGATGTGGTATCCACCTTGACAAAAGTATGTATTGTGTGAAAGTCCAAAACAACAGTGAATTCCTTTTCAGCCAACACTGTCTTTTTGAAAGGTTTGCTGCCCAGTGTGTGGATCGAACTCACGACCTTAGGATTATGAGACTAACGCGCTACCTACTGCGCTAACAAGGCCATTCTTGCAAAAATATCCAAAATGAAGAAAAAAATATCGATACCGACTTCAGATTTTGACAGTGATGTTGAAACCACCGTGCCAAAATGTATGTATGGTCTGAAATTCGACAACTCCTGAGAAAAAAAGATTGATTTCATTCTAAAGTAATACATATCGATATGGACCTTACGATGTGGTATCCACCTTGACAAAAGTATGTATTGTGTGAAAGTACAAAATAACAGTGAATTCATTTTCACTTCATCTTGAGCAACACTGTCTTTTTAAAGTTTTGCTGCCCCGTGTGAGGATCGAACTCACGACCTTCAGATTATGAGACTGACGCACTACCTACTGCCCTAACGAGGCACTTTCTTGTAAAAATATCCAAAATGAAGAAAAAAAATATCGATACCGACTTCAGATTTTGACAGTGATGTTGAAACCACCGTGCCAAAATGTATGTATGGTCTGAAATTCGACAACCCCTGAGAAAAAAAGATTGATTTCATTCTAAAGTAATACATATCGATATGGACCTTACGATGTGGTATCCACCTTGACAAAAGTATGTATTTTGTGAAAGTCCAAAACAACAGTGAATTCCTTTTCAGCCAACACTGTCTTTTTGAAAGGTTTGCTGCCCCGTGTGATGATCGAACTCACGACCTTCAGATTATGAGAATGACGCGCTACCTACTGCGCTAACGAGGCCCTTCTTGTAAAAATATACAAAAAGAAGAAGAAAAAATATTGATACTGAACTTCAGATTTTTACAGTGATGTTGAAACCACCGTGCCAAAATGTATGTATGGTCTGAAATTCGACAACCCCTAATAAAAAAAGATTGATTTCATTCTAAATTAATACATATCGATATGGACCTTACGATGTGGTATCCACCTTGACAAAAGTATGTATTGTGTGAAAGTACAAAACGACAGTGTATTCATTTTCACCTTCAGCCAACACTGTTTTTTTAAAAGTTTTGCTGCACAGTGTGAGGATCGAACTCAAGACCTTCAGATTATGAGACTGACGCGGTACCTACTGCGCTAAAGAGGCCCTTCTTGTAAAAATATCCAAAAAGAAGAAAAAAAAATATCGATACCGACTTCAGATTTTGACAGTGATGTTGAAACCACCGTGCCAAAATGTATGGCTGATATGAAATTCGACAATCCCTGAGAAAAAAAGATTGATTTCATTCTAAAGTAATACATATCGATATGGACCTTACGATGTGGTATCCACCTTGACAAAAGTATGTATTGTGTGAAAGTCCAAAACAACAATGTATTCATTTTCACCTTCAGCCAACACTGTCTTTTTAAAAGGTTTGCTGCCCTGTGTGAGGATCGAACTAACTACCTTCAGATTATGAGACTGACACGCTACCTACTGCACTAACGAGGCCCTTCTTGCAACAATTTCCAAAATGAAGAAAAAAATATCGATTCCCGAACGTCAGATTTTTACAGTGATGTTGAAACCACCTTGCCAAAATGTATGTATCGTCTGAAATTCGACAACCCCTGAGACAAAAAGATTGATTTCATTCTAAAGTAATACATATAGATATGGACCTTACGATGTGGTATCCACCTTGACAAAAGTATGTATTGTTTGAAAGTACAAAACGACAGTGAATTCATTTTCACTTCATCTTCAGCCAACACTGTCTTTTTGAAAGCTTTGCTGCCCCGTGTGAGGATCGAAATCATGACCTTCAGATTATGAGACTGACGTGCTACCTACTGCGCTAACGAGGCCCTTTTTGCCAAAATATCCAAAATGAAGAAAAAAATATCACTACCGAACGTCAGATTTTGACAGTGATGTTGAAACCACCGTGCCAAAATGTATGTATGGTCTGAAATTCGACAACTCCTGAGAAAAAAAGATTGATTTCATTCTAAAGTAATACATATCGATATGGACCTTACGATGTGGTATCCACCTTGACAAAAGTATGTATTGTGTGAAAGTCCAAAACAACAGTGAATTCATTTTCAGCCAACACTGTCTTTTTGAAAGGTTTGCTGCCCGTGTGAGGATCGAACTCACGACCTTCAGATTATGAGACTGACGCGCTACCTACTGCGCTAACGAGGCCCTTCTTGCGTAAATATCCAAAATAAAGAAAAAAATATCGATTCCCGAACGTCAGATTTTTACAGTGATTTTGAAACCACCGTGCCAAAATGTATGGCTGATATGAAATTCGACAATCCCTGAGAAAAAAAGATTGATTTCATTCTAAAGTAATACATATCGATATGGACCTTACGATGTGGTATCCACCTTGACAAAAGTATGTATTGTGTGAAAGTCCAAAACGACAGTGTATTCATTTTCACCTTCAGCCAACACTGTCTTTTTAAAAGATTTGCTGCCCCGTGTGAGGATCGAAATCACAACCTTCAGATTATGAGACTGACGGGCTACCTACTGCGCTAACGAGGCCCTTCCTGAAAAAATATCCAAAAAGAAGAAAAAAAAATATCGATACCGAACGTCAGATTTTTACAGTGATGTTGAAACCACCGTGCCAAAATGTATGTATGGTCTGAAATTCGACAACTCCTGAGAAAAAAAGATTGAGTTCATTCTAAAGTAATACATATCGATATGGACCTTACGATGTGGTATCCACCTTGACAAAAGTGTGTATTGTGTGAAAGTACAAAATAACAGTGAATTCATTTTCACTTCATCTTGAGCCAACACTGTCTTTTTGAAAGTTTTGCTGCCCCGTGTGAGGATCGAACTCACGACCTTCAGATTATGAGACTGACGCCCTACCTACTGCGCTAACGAGGCCCTTCTTGTAAAATATCCAAAATGAAGAAAAAAATATAGATTCCCGAACGGCAGATTTTTACAGTGATGTTAAAACCACCGTGCCAAAATGTATGTATCGTCTGAAATTCGACAACCCCTGAGAAAAAAGATTGATTTCATTCTAAAGTAATACATATCGATATGGACCTTACGATGTGGTATCCACCTTGACAAAAGTATGTATTCTGTGAAAGTCCAAAACAACAGTGAATTCCTTTTCAGCCAACACTGTCTTTTTGAAAGGTTTGCTGCCCCGTGTGTGGATCGAACTCACGACTTTAGGATTATGAGACTAACGCGCTACCTACTGCGCTAACGAGGCCATTCTTGCAAAAATATCCAAAATAAAGAAAAAAATATCGATACCGACTTCAGATTTTGACAGTGATGTTGAAACCACCGTGCCAAAATGTATGTATGGTCTGAAATTCGACAACCCCTGAGAAAAAAGATTGATTTCATTCTAAAGTAATACATATCGATATGGACCTTACGATGTGGTATCCACCTTGACAAAAGTATGTATTGTGTGAAAGTCCAAAACGACAATGTATTCATTTTCACCTTCAGCCAACACTGTCTTTTTAAAAGGTTTGCTGCCCTGTGTGAGGATCGAACTCACGACCTTCAGATTATGAGACTGACACGCTACCTACTGCGCTAACAAGGCCCTTCATGTAAAAATATCCAAAAAGAAGAAAACAAAATATCGATACCGACTTCAGATTTTGACAGTGATGTTGAAACCACCGTGCCAAAATGTATGTATGGTCTGAAATTCGACAACCCCTGAGAAAAAAGATTGATTTCATTCTAAAGTAATACATATCGATATGGACCTTACGATGTGGTATCCACCTTGACAAAAGTATGTATTGTGTGAAAGTCCAAAACAACAGTGAATTCATTTTCAGCCAACACTGTCTTTTTGAAAGGTTTGCTGCCCCGTGTGAGGATCGAACTCACGACCTTCAGATTATGAGACTGACGCGCTACCTACTGCGCTAACGAGGCCCTTCTTGTAAAAATATCCAAAAGGAAGAAAAAAAATATTGATACCGAACTTCAGATTTTTACAGTGATGTTGAAACCACCGTGCCAAAATGTATGTATGGTCTGAAATTCGACAACCCCTGAGAAAAAAAGATTGATTTCATTCTAAAGTAATACATATCGATATGGACCTTACGATGTGGTATCCACCTTGACAAAAGTATGTATTGTGTGAAAGTCCAAAACGACAGTGTATTCATTTTCACCTTCAGCCAACACTGTCTTTTTAAAAGGTTTGCTGCCCCAGTGTGAGGATCGAACTCACGACCTTCAGATTATGAGACTGACGCGCTACCTACTGCGCTAACGAGGCCCTTCTTGTAAAAATATCCAAAAAGAAGAAAAAAAAATATCGATACCGACTTCAGATTTTGACAGTGATGTTGAAACCACCGTGCCAAAATGTATGTCTGATATGAAATTCGACAACCCTGAGAAAAAAGATTGATTTCATTCTAAAGTAATACATATCGATATGGACCTTACGATGTGGTATCCACCTTGACAAAAGTATGTATTGTGTGAAAGTCCAAAACAACAGTGAATTCATTTTCACCTTCAGCCAACACTGTCTTTTTGAAAGGTTTGCTGCCCCGTGTGAGGATCGAACTCACGACCTTCAGATTATGAGACTGACACGCTACCTACTGCGCTAACGAGGCCCTTCTTGCAAAAATATCCAAAATGAAGAAAAAAATATCGATTCCCGAACGTCAGATTTTTACAGTGATGTTGAAACCACCTTGCCAAAATGTATGTATCGTCTGAAATTCGACAACCCCTGAGAAAAAAGATTGATTTCATTCTAAAGTAATACATATAGATATGGACCTTACGATGTGGTATCCACCTTGACAAAAGTATGTATTGTGTGAAAGTCCAAAACGACAGTGTATTCATTTTCACCTTCAGCCAACACTGTCTTTTTAAAAGATTTGCTGCCCCGTGTGAGGATCGAACTCACGACCTTCAGATTATGAGACTGACGCGCTACCTACTGCGCTAACGAGGCCCTTCTTGAAAAAATATCCAAAAAGAAGAAAAAAATATCGATACCGAACGTCAGATTTTTACAGTGATGTTGAAACCACCGTGCCAAAATGTATGTATGGTCTGAAATTCGACAACCCCTGAGAAAAAAGATTGATTTCATTCTAAAGTAATACATATCGATATGGACCTTACGATGTGGTATCCACCTTGACAAAAGTGTGTATTGTGTGAAAGTACAAAACAACAGTGAATTCATTTTCACTTCATCTTGAGCCAACACTGTCTTTTTGAAAGTTTTGCTGCCCCGTGTGAGGATCGAACTCACGACCTTCAGATTATGAGACTGACGCGCTACCTACTGCGCTAACGAGGCCCTTCTTGTAAAATATCCAAAATGAAGAAAAAAATATAGATTCCCGAACGGCAGATTTTTACAGTGATGTTAAAACCACCGTGCCAAAATGTATGTATCGTCTGAAATTCGACAACCCCTGAGAAAAAAAGATTGATTTCATTCTAAAGTAATACATATCGATATGGACCTTACGATGTGGTATCCACCTTGACAAAAGTATGTATTCTGTGAAAGTCCAAAACAACAGTGAATTCCTTTTCAGCCAACACTGTCTTTTTGAAAGGTTTGCTGCCCCGTGTGTGGATCGAACTCACGACTTTAGGATTATGAGACTAACGCGCTACCTACTGCGCTAACGAGGCCATTCTTGCAAAAATATCCAAAATAAAGAAAAAAATATCGATACCGACTTCAGATTTTGACAGTGATGTTGAAACCACCGTGCCAAAATGTATGTATGGTCTGAAATTCGACAACCCCTGAGAAAAAAGATTGATTTCATTCTAAAGTAATACATATCGATATGGACCTTACGATGTGGTATCCACCTTGACAAAAGTATGTATTGTGTGAAAGTCCAAAACGACAATGTATTCATTTTCACCTTCAGCCAACACTGTCTTTTTAAAAGGTTTGCTGCCCTGTGTGAGGATCGAACTCACGACCTTCAGATTATGAGACTGACACGCTACCTGCTGCGCTAACAAGGCCATTCATGTAAAGATTTCCAAAAAGAAGAAAACAAAATATCGATACCGACTTCAGATTTTGACAGTGATGTTGAAACCACCGTGCCAAAATGTATGTATCGTCTGAAATTCGACAATCCCTGAGAAAAAAGATTGATTTCATTCTAAAGTAATACATATCGATATGGACCTTACGATGTGGTATCCACCTTGACAAAAGTATGTATTTTGTGAAAGTCCAAAACAACAGTGAATTCCTTTTCAGCCAACACTGTCTTTTTGAAAGGTTTGCTGCCCCGTGTGATGATCGAACTCACGACCTTCAGATTATGAGACTGACGCGCTACCTACTGCGCTAACGAGGCCCTTCTTGTAAAAATATCCAAAAAGAAGAAGAAAAAATATTGATACCGAACTTCAGATTTTTACAGTGATGTTGAAACCACCGTGCCAAAATGTATGTATGGTCTGAAATTCGACAACCCCTAATAAAAAAAGATTGATTTCATTCTAAATTAATACATATCGATATGGACCTTACGATGTGGTATCCACCTTGACAAAAGTATGTATTGTGTGAAAGTACAAAACGACAGTGTATTCATTTTCACCTTCAGCCAACACTGTTTTTTTAAAAGGTTTGCTGCACAGTGTGAGGATCGAACTCAAGACCTTCAGATTATGAGACTGACGCGGTACCTACTGCGCTAACGAGGCCCTTCTTGTAAAAATATCCAAAAAGAAGAAAAAAAAATATCGATACCGAACTTCAGATTTTGACAGTGATGTTGAAACCACCGTGCCAAAATGTATGTATGATCTGAAATTCGACAACCCTGAGAAAAAAGATTGATTTCATTCTAAAGTAATACATATCGATATGGACCTTACGATGTGGTATCCACCTTGACAAAAGTATGTATTGTGTGAAAGTCCAAAACAACAATGTATTCATTTTCACCTTCAGCCAACACTGTCTTTTTAAAAGGTTTGCTGCCCCGTGTGAGGATCGAACTCACGACCTTCAGATTATGAGACTGACACGCTACCTACTGCGCTAACGAGGCCCTTCTTGCAAAAATATCCAAAATGAAGAAAAAAATATCGATTCCCGAACGTCAGATTTTTACAGTGATGTTGAAACCACCGTGCCAAAATGTATGTATCGTCTGAAATTCGACAACCCCTGAGAAAAAAGATTGATTTCATTCTAAAGTAATACATATCGATATGGACCTTACGATGTGGTATCCACCTTGACAAAAGTATGTATTGTGTTTGAAAGTACAAAACGACAGTGAATTCATTTTCACTTCATCTTCAGCCAACACTGTCTTTTTGAAAGCTTTGCTGCCCCGTGTGAGGATCGAACTCATGACCTTCAGATTATGAGACTGACGTGCTACCTACTGCGCTAACGAGGCCCTTCTTGCAAAATATCCAAAATGAAGAAAAAAATATCATACCGAACGTCAGATTTTGACAGTGATGTTGAAACCACCGTGCCAAAATGTATGTATGGTCTGAAATTCGACAACTCCTGAGAAAAAAAGATTGATTTCATTCTAAAGTAATACATATCGATATGGACCTTACGATGTGGTATCCACCTTGACAAAAGTATGTATTGTGTGAAAGTCCAAAACAACAGTGAATTCATTTTCAGCCAACACTGTCTTTTTGAAAGGTTTGCTGCCCCGTGTGAGGATCGAACTCACGACCTTCAGATTATGAGACTGACGCGCTACCTACTGCGCTAACGAGGCCCTTCTTGCAAAAATATCCAAAATAAAGAAAAAAATATCGATTCCCGAACGTCAGATTTTTACAGTGATTTTGAAACCACCGTGCCAAAATGTATGGATGATATGAAATTCGACAACCCTGAGAAAAAAGATTGATTTCATTCTAAAGTAATACATATCGATATGGACCTTACGATGTGGTATCCACCTTGACAAAAGTATGTATTGTGTGAAAGTCCAAAACGACAGTGTATTCATTTTCACCTTCAGCCAACACTGTCTTTTTAAAAGGTTTGCTGCCCCGTGTGAGGATCGAACTCACGACCTTCAGATTATGAGACTGACGCGCTACCTACTGCGCTAACAAGGCCCTTCTTGTAAAAATATCCAAAAAGAAGAAAAAAAATATCGATACCGAACGTCAGATTTTTACAGTGATGTTGAAACCACCGTGCCAAAATGTATGTATGGTCTGAAATTCGACAACCCCTGAGAAAAAAAGATTGATTTCATTCTAAAGTAATACATATCGATATGGACCTTACGATGTGGTATCCACCTTGACAAAAGTATGTATTGTGTGAAAGTCCAAAACGACAGTGAATTCATTTTCACTTCATCTTCAGCCAACACTGTCTTTTTGAAAGCTTTGCTGCCCCATGTGAGGATCAAACTCATGACCTTCAGATTATGAGACTGACGCGCTACCTACTGCGCTAACGAGGCCCTTCTTGCCAAAATATCCAAAATGAAGAAAAAAATATCACTACCGAACGTCAGATTTTGACAGTGATGTTGAAACCACCGTGCCAAAATGTATGTATGGTCTGAAATTCGACAACCCCTGAGAAAAAAAGATTGATTTCATTCTAAAGTAATACATATCGATATGGACCTTACGATGTGGTATCCACCTTGACAAAAGTATGTATTGTGTGAAAGTCCAAAACAACAGTGAATTCATTTTCAGCCAACACTGTCTTTTTGAAAGGTTTGCTGCCCCGTGTGAGGATCGAACTCACGACCTTCAGATTATGAGACTGACGCGCTACCTACTGCGCTAACGAGGCCCTTCTTGCAAAAATATCCAAAATAAAGAAAAAAATATCGATTCCCGAACGTCAGATTTTTACAGTGATTTTGAAACCACCGTGCCAAAATGTATGGATGGTATGAAATTCGACAATCCCTGAGAAAAAAAGATTGATTTCATTCTAAAGTAATACATATCGATATGGACCTTACGATGTGGTATCCACCTTGACAAAAGTATGTATTGTGTGAAAGTCCAAAACGACAGTGTATTCATTTTCACCTTCAGCCAACACTGTCTTTTTAAAAGATTTGCTGCCCCGTGTGAGGATCGAACTCACGACTTTCAGATTATGAGACTGACGCGCTACCTACTGCGCTAACAAGGCCCTTCTTGTAAAAATATCCAAAAAGAAGAAAAATAAATATCGATACCGAACGTCAGATTTTTACAGTGATGTTGAAACCACCGTGCCAAAATGTATGTCTGATATGAAATTCGACAACCCCTGAGAAAAAAAGATTGATTTCATTCTAAAGCAATACATATCGATATGGACCTTACGATGTGGTATCCACCTTGACAAAAGTATGTATTGTTTGAAAGTACAAAACGACAGTGAATTCATTTTCACTTCATCTTCAGCCAACACTGTCTTTTTGAAAGCTTTGCTGCCCCATGTGAGGATCGAACTCATGACCTTCAGATTATGAGACTGACGTGCTACCTACTGCGCTAACGAGGCCCTTTTTGCCAAAATATCCAAAATGAAGAAAAAAATATCACTACCGAACGTCAGATTTTGACAGTGATGTTGAAACCACCGTGCCAAAATGTATGTATGGTCTGAAATTCGACAACTCCTGAGAAAAAAAGATTGATTTCATTCTAAAGTAATACATATCGATATGGACCTTACGATGTGGTATCCACCTTGACAAAAGTATGTATTGTGTGAAAGTCCAAAACAACAGTGAATTCATTTTCAGCCAACACTGTCTTTTTGAAAGGTTTGCTGCCCCGTGTGAGGATCGAACTCACGACCTTCAGATTATGAGACTGACGCGCTACCTACTGCGCTAACGAGGCCCTTCTTGCAAAAATATCCAAAATAAAGAAAAAAATATCGATTCCCGAACGTCAGATTTTTACAGTGATTTTGAAACCACCGTGCCAAAATGTATGGCTGATATGAAATTCGACAATCCCTGAGAAAAAAAGATTGATTTCATTCTAAAGTAATACATATCGATATGGACCTTACGATGTGGTATCCACCTTGACAAAAGTATGTATTGTGTGAAAGTCCAAAACGACAGTGTATTCATTTTCACCTTCAGCCAACACTGTCTTTTTAAAACATTTGCTGCCACGTGTGAGGATCGAACTCACGACTTTCAGATTATGAGACTGACGCGCTACCTACTGCGCTAACAAGGCCCTTCTTGTAAAAAATATCCAAAAAGAAGAAAAATAAATATCGATACCGAACGTCAGATTTTTACAGTGATGTTGAAACCACCGTGCCAAAATGTATGTCTGATATGAAATTCGACAACCCCTGAGAAAAAAGATTGATTTCATTCTAAAGCAATACATATCGATATGGACCTTACGATGTGGTATCCACCTTGACAAAAGTATGTATTGTTTGAAAGTCCAAAACGACAGTGAATTCATTTTCACTTCATCTTCAGCCAACACTGTCTTTTTGAAAGCTTTGCTGCCCCGTGTGAGGATCGAACTCATGACCTTCAGATTATGAGACTGACGCGCTACCTACGGTGCTAACGAGGCCCTTCTTGCAGCAATTTCCAAAATGAAGAAAAAAATATTGATTCCCGAACGTCAGATTTTTACAGTGATGTTGAAACCACCTTGCCAAAATGTATGTATCGTCTGAAATTCGACAACCCCTGAGACAAAAAGATTGATTTCATTCTAAAGTAATACATATCGATATGGACCTTACGATGTGGTATCCACCTTGACAAAAGTATGTATTGTGTGAAAGTCCAAAACAACAGTGAATTCATTTTCACTTCAGCCAACACTGTCTTTTTGAAAGGTTTGCTGCCCCGTGTGAGGATCAAACTCACGACCTTCAGATTATGAGACTGACGCACTACCTACTGCGCTAACGAGGCCCTTCTTGTAAAATATCCAAAATGAAGAAAAAAATATAGATTCCCGAACGGCAGATTTTTACAGTGATGTTACAACCACCGTGCCAAAATGTATGTCTGGTCTGAAATTCGACAACTCCTGAGAAAAAAGATTGATTTCATTCTAAAGTAATAAATATCGATATGGACCTTACGATGTGGTATCCACCTTGACAAAAGTATGTATTGTGTGAAAGTCCAAAACAACAGTGAATTCATTTTCACCTTCAGCCAACACTGTCTTTTTGAAAGGTTTGCTGCCCCGTGTGAGGATCGAACTCACGACCTTCAGATTATGAGACTGACGCGCTACCTACTGCGCTAACGAGGCCCTTCTTGTAAAAATATCCAAAATGAAGGAAAAAAATATCGATACCGAACGTCAGATTTTTACAGTGATGTTGAAACCACCGTGCCAAAATGTATGTATGGTCTGAAATTCGACAACCCCTGAGAAAAAAGATTGATTTCATTCTAAAGTAATACATATCGATATGGACCTTACGATGTGGTATCCACCTTGACAAAAGTATGTATTGTGTGAAAGTCCAAAACAACAGTGAATTCCTTTTCAGCCAACACTGTCTTTTTGAAAGGTTTGCTGCCCCGTGTGTGGATCGAACTCACGACCTTAGGATTATGAGACTAACGCGCTACCTACTGCGCTAACGAGGCCATTCTTGCAAAAATATCCAAAATGAAGAAAAAAAATATCGATACCGACTTCAGATTTTGACAGTGATGTTGAAACCACCGTGCCAAAATGTATGTATGGTCTGAAATTCGACAACCCCTGAGAAAAAAAGATTGATTTCATTCTAAAGTAATACATATCGATATGGACCTTACGATGTGGTATCCACCTTGACAAAAGTATGTATTGTGTGAAAGTCCAAAACGACAGTGTATTCATTTTCACCTTCAGCCAACACTGTCTTTTTAAAAGGTTTGCTGCCCCGTGTGAGGATCGAACTCACGACCTTCAGATTATGAGACTGACGCGCTACCTACTGCGCTAACGAGGCCCTTCTTGAAAAAATATCCAAAAAGAAGAAAAAAAATATCGATACCGAACGTCAGATTTTTACAGTGATGTTGAAACCACCGTGCCAAAATGTATGTATGGTCTGAAATTCGACAACTCCTGAGAAAAAAAGATTGATTTCATTCTAAAGTAATACATATCGATATGGACCTTACGATGTGGTATCCACCTTGACAAAAGTATGTATTGTGTGAAAGTACAAAATAACAGTGAATTCATTTTCACTTTCTTGAGCCAAAACTGTCTTTTTGAAAGTTTTGCTGCCCCGTGTGAGGATCGAACTCACGACCTTCAGATTATGAGACTGACGCGCTACCTACTGCGCTAACGAGGCCCTTCTTGTAAAATATCCAAAATGAAGAAAAAAATATAGATTCCCGAACGGCAGATTTTTACAGTGATGTTAAAACCACCGTGCCAAAATGTATGTATCGTCTGAAATTCGACAACCCCTGAGAAAAAAAGATTGATTTCATTCTAAAGTAATACATATCGATATGGACCTTACGATGTGGTATCCACCTTGACAAAAGTATGTATTGTGTGAAAGTCCAAAACAACAGTGAATTCATTTTCAGCCAACACTGTCTTTTTGAAAGGTTTGCTGCCCCGTGTGTGGATCGAACTCACGACCTTAGGATTATGAGACTAACGCGCTACCTACTGCGCTAACGAGGCCATTCTTGCAAAAATATCCAAAATAAAGAAAAAAATATCGATACCGACTTCAGATTTTGACAGTGATGTTGAAACCACCGTGCCAAAATGTATGTATGGTCTGAAATTCGACAACCCCTGAGAAAAAAGATTGATTTCATTCTAAAGTAATACATATCGATATGGACCTTACGATGTGGTATCCACCTTGACAAAAGTATGTATTGTGTGAAAGTCCAAAACGACAGTGTATTCATTTTCACCTTCAGCCAACACTGTCTTTTTAAAAGGTTTGCTGCCCCGTGTGAGGATCGAACTCACGACCTTCAGATTATGAGACTGACACGCTACCTACTGCGCTAACAAGGCCCTTCTTGTAAAAATATCCAAAAAGAAGAAGAAAAAATATTGATACTGAACTTCAGATTTTTACAGTGATGTTGAAACCACCGTGCCAAAATGTATGTATGGTCTGAAATTCGACAACTCCTGAGAAAAAAGATTGATTTCATTCTAAAGTAATACATATCGATATGGACCTTACGATGTGGTATCCACCTTGACAAAAGTATGTATTGTGAAAGTCCAAAACAACAGTGAATTCATTTTCACTTTCTTGAGCCAACACTGTCTTTTTGAAAGGTTTGCTGCCCCGTGTGAGGATCGAACTCACGACCTTCAGATTATGAGACTGACGCGCTACCTACTGCGCTAACGAGGCCCTTCTTGTAAAAATATCCAAAATGAAGAAAAAAATATAGATTCCCGAACGGCAGATTTTTACAGTGATGTTGAAACCACCGTGCCAAAATGTATGTATCGTCTGAAATTCGACAACCCCTGAGAAAAAAGATTGATTTCATTCTAAAGTAATACATATCGATATGGACCTTACGATGTGGTATCCACCTTGACAAAAGTATGTATTGTGTGAAAGTCCAAAACAACAGTGAATTCCTTTTCAGCCAACACTGTCTTTTTGAAAGGTTTGCTGCCCCGTGTGTGGATCGAACTCACGACCTTAGATTATGAGACTAACGCGCTACCTACTGCGCTAACGAGGCCATTCTTGCAAATATCCAAAATGAAGAAAAAAATATCGATACCGACTTCAGATTTTGACAGTGATGTTGAAACCACCGTGCCAAAATGTATGTATGGTCTGAAATTCGACAACCCCTGAGAAAAAAAGATTGATTTCATTCTAAAGTAATACATATCGATATGGACCTTACGATGTGGTATCCACCTTGACAAAAGTATGTATTGTGTGAAAGTCCAAAACGACAGTGTATTCATTTTCACCTTCAGCCAACACTGTCTTTTTAAAAGGTTTGCTGCCCCGTGTGAGGATCGAACTCACGACCTTCAGATTATGAGACTGACGCGCTACCTACTGCGCTAACGAGGCCCTTCTTGTAAAAATATCCAAAAAGAAGAAAAAAAATATCGATACCGAACTTCAGATTTTTACAGTGATGTTGAAACCACCGTGCCAAAATGTATGTATCGTCTGAAATTCGACAACCCCTGAGAAAAAAGATTGATTTCATTCTAAAGTAATACATATCGATATGGACCTTACGATGTGGTATCCACCTTGACAAAAGTATGTATTGTGTGAAAGTCCAAAACAACAGTGAATTCCTTTTCAGCCAACACTGTCTTTTTGAAAGGTTTGCTGCCCCGTGTGAGGATCGAACTCACGACCTTCAGATTATGAGACTGACGCGCTACCTACTGCGCTAACGAGGCCATTCTTGCAAAAATATCCAAAATGAAGAAAAAAATATCGATACCGACTTCAGATTTTTACAGTGATGTTGAAACCACCGTGCCAAAATGTATGTATGGTCTGAAATTCGACAACCCCTGAGAAAAAAGATTGATTTCATTCTAAAGTAATACATATCGATATGGACCTTACGATGTGGTATCCACCTTGACAAAAGTATGTATTGTGTGAAAGTCCAAAACGACAATGTATTCATTTTCACCTTCAGCCAACACTGTCTTTTTAAAAGGTTTGCTGCCCTGTGTGAGGATCGAACTCACGACCTTCAGATTATGAGACTGACACGCTACCTACTGCGCTAACAAGGCCCTTCTTGTAAAAATATCCAAAAAGAAGAAAAAAAAATATCGATACCGACTTCAGATTTTGACAGTGATGTTGAAACCACCGTGCCAAAATGTATGTATGGTCTGAAATTCGACAATCCCTGAGAAAAAAAGATTGATTTCATTCTAAAGTAATACATATCGATATGGACCTTACGATGTGGTATCCACCTTGACAAAAGTATGTATTGTGTGAAAGTCCAAAACAACAGTGAATTCATTTTCAGCCAACACTGTCTTTTTGAAAGGTTTGCTGCCCCGTGTGAGGATCGAACTCACGACCTTCAGATTATGAGACTGACGCGCTACCTACTGCGCTAACGAGGCCCTTCTTGCAAAATATCCAAAATGAAGAAAAAAATATAGATTCCCGAACGGCAGATTTTTACAGTGATGTTACAACCACCGTGCCAAAATGTATGTATCGTCTGAAATTCGACAACTCCTGAAAGATTGATTTCATTCTAAAGTAATAAATATCGATATGGACCTTACGATGTGGTATCCACCTTGACAAAAGTACAAAATAACAGTGAATTCATTTTCACTTCATCTTGAGCCAACACTGTCTTTTTGAAAGTTTTGCTGCCCCGTGTGAGGATCGAACTCACAACCTTCAGATTATGAGACTGACGCGCTACCTACTGCGCTAACGAGGCCCTTCTTGTAAAAATATCCAAAATGAAGAAAAAAATATCGATTCCCGAACGGCAGATTTTTACAGTGATGTTGAAACCACCGTGCCAAAATGTATGTATCGTCTGAAATTCGACAACCCCTGAGAAAAAAGATTGATTTCATTCTAAAGTAATACATATCGATATGGACCTTACGATGTGGTATCCACCTTGACAAAAGTATGTATTGTGTGAAAGTCCAAAACAACAGTGAATTCATTTTCACCTTCAGCCAACACTGTCTTTTTGAAAGGTTTGCTGCCCCGTGTGAGGATCGAACTCACGACCTTCAGATTATGAGACTGACGCGCTACCTACTGCGCTAACGAGGCCATTCTTGCAAAAATATCCAAAATAAAGAAAAAAAATATCGATACCGAACTTCAGATTTTGACAGTGATGTTGAAACCACCGTGCCAAAATGTATGTATGGTCTGAAATTCGACAACCCCTGAGAAAAAAAGATTGATTTCATTCTAAAGTAATACATATCGATATGGACCTTACGATGTGGTATCCACCTTGACAAAAGTATGTATTGTGTGAAAGTCCAAAACGACAGTGTATTCATTTTCACCTTCAGCCAACACTGTCTTTTTAAAAGGTTTGCTGCCCCGTGTGAGGATCGAACTCACGACCTTCAGATTATGAGACTGACACGCTACCTACTGCGCTAACAAGGCCCTTCTTGTAAAAATATCCAAAAAGAAGAAAACAAAATATCGATACCGACTTCAGATTTTGACAGTGATGTTGAAACCACCGTGCCAAAATGTATGTATCGTCTGAAATTCGACAACCCCTGAGAAAAAAGATTGATTTCATTCTAAAGTAATACATATCGATATGGACCTTACGATGTGGTATCCACCTTGACAAAAGTATGTATTGTGTGAAAGTCCAAAACAACAGTGAATTCATTTTCAGCCAACACTGTCTTTTTGAAAGGTTTGCTGCCCCGTGTGAGGATCGAACTCACGACCTTCAGATTATGAGACTGACGCGCTACCTACTGCGCTAACGAGGCCCTTCTTGCAAAAATATCCAAAATGAAGAAAAAAATATCGATTCCCGAACGTCAGATTTTTACAGTGATGTTGAAACCACCGTGCCAAAATGTATGTCTGGTCTGAAATTCGACAACTCCTGAGAAAAAAGATTGATTTCATTCTAAAGTAATACATATCGATATGGACCTTACGATGTGGTATCCACCTTGACAAAAGTATGTATTGTGAATTCAAAACACTTCATCTTTTCACTTCAGCCAACACTGTCTGAAAGTTTTGCTGCCCCGTGTGAGGATCGAACTCACGACCTTCAGATTATGAGACTGACGCGCTACCTACTGCGCTAACGAGGCCCTTCTTGTAAAAATATCCAAAATGAAGAAAAAAATATCCAACGGCAGATTTTTACAGTGATGTTAAAACCACCGTGCCAAAATGTATTCATTCTAAAGTAATAAATATCGATATGGACCTTACGATGTGGTATCCACCTTGACAAAAGTACAAAATAACAGTGAATTCATTTTCACTTCATCTTGAGCCAACACTGTCTTTTTGAAAGTTTTGCTGCCCCGTGTGAGGATCGAACTCACGACCTTCAGATTATGAGACTGACGCGCCACCTACTGCGCTAACGAGGCCCTTCTTGTAAACTATCCAAAATGAAGAAAAAAATATAGATTCCCGAACGGCAGATTTTTACAGTGATGTTAAAACCACCGTGCCAAAATGTATGTATGTCTGAAATTCGACAACCCCTGAGAAAAAAGATTGATTTCATTCTAAAGTAATACATATCGATATGGACCTTACGATGTGGTATCCACCTTGACAAAAGTATGTATTGTGTGAAAGTCCAAAACAACAGTGTATTCATTTTCACCTTCAGCCAACACTGTCTTTTTGAAAGGTTTGCTGCCCCGTGTGAGGATCGAACTCACGACCTTCAGATTATGAGACTGACGCGCTACCTACTGCGCTAACGAGGCCCTTCTTGTAAAAATATCCAAAAAGAAGAAAAAAAAATATTGATACCGACTTCAGATTTTGACAGTGATGTTGAAACCACCGTGCCAAAATGTATGTATGGTCTGAAATTCGACAACCCCTGAGAAAAAAGATTGATTTCATTCTAAAGTAATACATATCGATATGGACCTTACGATGTGGTATCCACCTTGACAAAAGTATGTATTGTGTGAAAGTCCAAAACGACAGTGAATTCATTTTCACCTTCAGCCAACACTGTCTTTTTGAAAGGTTTGCTGCCCCGTGTGAGGATCGAACTCACGACCTTCAGATTATGAGACTGACGCGCTACCTACTGCGCTAACGAGGCCCTTCTTGCAAAAATATCCAAAATGAAGAAAAAAATATAGATTCCCGAACGTCAGATTTTTACAGTGATGTTGAAACCACCGTGCCAAAATGTATGTATGGTCTGAAATTCGACAACCCCTGAGAAAAAAAGATTGATTTCATTCTAAAGTAATACATATCGATATGGACCTTACGATGTGGTATCCACCTTGACAAAAGTATGTATTGTGTGAAAGTACAAAATAACAGTGAATTCATTTTCACTTCATCTTGAGCCAACACTGTCTTTTTGAAAGCTTTGCTGCCCCGTGTGAGGATCGAACTCACGACCTTCAGATTATGAGACTGACGCGCTACCTACTGCGCTAACGAGGCCCTTCTTGTAAAAATATCCAAAATGAAGAAAAAAATATCGATTCCCGAACGGCAGATTTTTACAGTGATGTTGAAACCACCGTGCCAAAATGTATGTATCGTCTGAAATTCGACAACCCCTGAGAAAAAAGATTGATTTCATTCTAAAGTAATACATATCGATATGGACCTTACGATGTGGTATCCACCTTGACAAAAGTATGTATTGTGTGAAAGTCCAAAACAACAGTGAATTCCTTTTCAGCCAACACTGTCTTTTTGAAAGGTTTGCTGCCCCGTGTGTGGATCGAACTCACGACCTTAGGATTATGAGACTAACGCGCTACCTACTGCGCTAACGAGGCCATTCTTGCAAAAATATCCAAAATAAAGAAAAAAATATCGATACCGACTTCAGATTTTGACAGTGATGTTGAAACCACCGTGCCAAAATGTATGTATGGTCTGAAATTCGACAACCCCTGAGAAAAAAAGATTGATTTCATTCTAAAGTAATACATATCGATATGGACCTTACGATGTGGTATCCACCTTGACAAAAGTATGTATTGTGTGAAAGTCCAAAACGACAGTGTATTCATTTTCACCTTCAGCCAACACTGTCTTTTTAAAAGATTTGCTGCCCCGTGTGAGGATCGAACTCACAACCTTCAGATTATGAGACTGACGCGCTACCTACTGCGCTAACAAGGCCCTTCTTGTAAAAATATCCAAAAAGAAGAAGAAAAAATATTGATAGCGAACTTCAGATTTTTACAGTGATGTTGAAACCACCGTGCCAAAATGTATGTATGGTCTGAAATTCGACAACTCCTGAGAAAAAAGATTGATTTCATTCTAAAGTAATACATATCGATATGGACCTTACGATGTGGTATCCACCTTGACAAAAGTATGTATTGTGTGAAAGTCCAAAACAACAGTGAATTCATTTTCACCTTCATCTTGCCAACACTGTCTTTTTGAAAGGTTTGCTGCCCCGTGTGAGGATCGAACTCACGACCTTCAGATTATGAGACTGACGCGCTACCTACTGCGCTAACGAGGCCCTTCTTGTAAAATATCCAAAATGAAGAAAAAAATATAGATTCCCGAACGGCAGATTTTTACAGTGATGTTAAAACCACCGTGCCAAAATGTATGTATCGTCTGAAATTCGACAACCCCTGAGAAAAAAGATTGATTTCATTCTAAAGTAATACATATCGATATGGACCTTACGATGTGGTATCCACCTTGACAAAAGTATGTATTGTGTGAAAGTCCAAAACAACAGTGAATTCATTTTCAGCCAACACTGTCTTTTTGAAAGGTTTGCTGCCCCGTGTGAGGATTGAACTCACGACCTTCAGATTATGAGACTAACGCGCTACCTACTGCGCTAACGAGGCCATTCTTGCAAAAATATCCAAAATGAAGAAAAAAATATATCGATACCGACTTCAGATTTTGACAGTGATGTTGAAACCACCGTGCCAAAATGTATGTATGGTCTGAAATTCGACAACCCCTGAGAAAAAAGATTGATTTCATTCTAAAGTAATACATATCGATATGGACCTTACGATGTGGTATCCACCTTGACAAAAGTATGTATTGTGTGAAAGTCCAAAACGACAGTGTATTCATTTTCACCTTCAGCCAACACTGTCTTTTTAAAAGGTTTGCTGCCCCGTGTGAGGATCGAACTCACGACCTTCAGATTATGAGACTGACGCGCTACCTACTGCGCTAACGAGGCCCTTCTTGTAAAAATATCCAAAATGAAGGAAAAAAATATCGATACCGAACTTCAGATTTTGACAGTGATGTTGAAACCACCGTGCCAAAATGTATGTATGGTCTGAAATTCGACAACCCCTGAGAAAAAAGATTGATTTCATTCTAAAGTAATACATATCGATATGGACCTTACGATGTGGTATCCACCTTGACAAAAGTATGTATTGTGTGAAAGTCCAAAACAACAGTGAATTCATTTTCTTTTCAGCCAACACTGTCTTTTTGAAAGGTTTGCTGCCCCGTGTGAGGATCGAACTCACGACCTTCAGATTATGAGACTAACGCGCTACCTACTGCGCTAACGAGGCCATTCTTGCAAAAATATCCAAAATGAAGAAAAAAATATCGATACCGAACTTCAGATTTTTACAGTGATGTTGAAACCACCGTGCCAAAATGTATGTATGGTCTGAAATTCGACAACCCCTGAGAAAAAAAGATTGATTTCATTCTAAAGTAATACATATCGATATGGACCTTACGATGTGGTATCCACCTTGACAAAAGTATGTATTGTGTGAAAGTCCAAAACGACAGTGTATTCATTTTCACCTTCAGCCAACACTGTCTTTTTAAAAGGTTTGCTGCCCCGTGTGAGGATCGAACTCACGACCTTCAGATTATGAGACTGACGCGCTACCTACTGCGCTAACGAGGCCCTTCTTGTAAAAATATCCAAAAAGAAGAAAAAAAATATCGATACCGAACGTCAGATTTTTACAGTGATGTTGAAACCACCGTGCCAAAATGTATGTATGGTCTGAAATTCGACAATCCCTGAGAAAAAAGATTGATTTCATTCTAAAGTAATACATATCGATATGGACCTTACGATGTGGTATCCACCTTGACAAAAGTATGTATTGTGTGAAAGTCCAAAACAACAGTGAATTCATTTTCAGCCAACACTGTCTTTTTGAAAGGTTTGCTGCCCCGTGTGAGGATCGAACTCACGACCTTCAGATTATGAGACTGACGCGCTACCTACTGCGCTAACGAGGCCCTTCTTGCAAAATATCCAAAATGAAGAAAAAAATATAGATTCCCGAACGGCAGATTTTTACAGTGATGTTAAACCACCGTGCCAAAATGTATGTATGGTCTGAAATTCGACAACTCCTGAGAAAAAAGATTGATTTCATTCTAAAGTAATAAATATCGATATGGACCTTACGATGTGGTATCCACCTTGACAAAAGTACAAAATAATAGTGAATTCATTTTCACTTCATCTTGAGCCAACACTGTCTTTTTGAAAGTTTTGCTGCCCCGTGTGAGGATCGAACTCACAACCTTCAGATTATGAGACTGACGCGCTACCTACTGCGCTAACGAGGCCCTTCTTGTAAAATATCCAAAATGAAGAAAAAAATATAGATTCCCGAACGGCAGATTTTTACAGTGATGTTGAAACCACCGTGCCAAAATGTATGTATGGTCTGAAATTCGACAACCCCTGAGAAAAAAGATTGATTTCATTCTAAAGTAATACATATCGATATGGACCTTACGATGTGGTATCCACCTTGACAAAAGTATGTATTGTGTGAAAGTCCAAAACGACAGTGTATTCATTTTCACCTTCAGCCAACACTGTCTTTTTAAAAGGTTTGCTGCCCCGTGTGAGGATCGAACTCACGACCTTCAGATTATGAGACTGACGCGCTACCTACTGCGCTAACGAGGCCCTTCTTGTAAAAATATCCAAAAAGAAGAAAAAAAAATATCGATACCGAACTTCAGATTTTTACAGTGATGTTGAAACCACCGTGCCAAAATGTATGTATCGTCTGAAATTCGACAACCCCTGAGAAAAAAGATTGATTTCATTCTAAAGTAATACATATCGATATGGACCTTACGATGTGGTATCCACCTTGACAAAAGTATGTATTGTGTGAAAGTCCAAAACAACAGTGAATTCCTTTTCAGCCAACACTGTCTTTTTGAAAGGTTTGCTGCCCCGTGTGAGGATCGAACTCACGACCTTAGGATTATGAGACTAACGCGCTACCTACTGCGCTAACGAGGCCATTCTTGCAAAAATATCCAAAATGAAGAAAAAAATATCGATACCGACTTCAGATTTTGACAGTGATGTTGAAACCACCGTGCCAAAATGTATGTATGGTCTGAAATTCGACAACCCCTGAGAAAAAAAGATTGATTTCATTCTAAAGTAATACATATCGATATGGACCTTACGATGTGGTATCCACCTTGACAAAAGTATGTATTGTGTGAAAGTCCAAAACGACAATGTATTCATTTTCACCTTCAGCCAACACTGTCTTTTTAAAAGGTTTGCTGCCCTGTGTGAGGATCGAACTCACGACCTTCAGATTATGAGACTGACACGCTACCTACTGCGCTAACGAGGCCCTTCTTGTAAAAATATCCAAAAAGAAGAAAACAAAATATCGATACCGACTTCAGATTTTTACAGTGATGTTGAAACCACCGTGCCAAAATGTATGTATGGTCTGAAATTCGACAACCCTGAGAAAAAAGATTGATTTCATTCTAAAGTAATACATATCGATATGGACCTTACGATGTGGTATCCACCTTGACAAAAGTATGTATTGTGTGAAAGTCCAAAACAACAGTGAATTCATTTTCAGCCAACACTGTCTTTTTGAAAGGTTTGCTGCCCCGTGTGAGGATCGAACTCACGACCTTCAGATTATGAGACTGACGCGCTACCTACTGCGCTAACGAGGCCCTTCTTGCAAAATATCCAAAATGAAGAAAAAAATATATTCCCGAACGGCAGATTTTTACAGTGATGTTGAAACCACCGTGCCAAAATGTATGTCTGGTCTGAAATTTGACAACTCCTGAGAAAAAAGATTGATTTCATTCTAAAGTAATAAATATCGATATGGACCTTACGATGTGGTATCCACCTTGACAAAAGTACAAAATAACAGTGAATTCATTTTCACTTCATCTTGAGCCAACACTGTCTTTTTGAAAGTTTTGCTGCCCCGTGTGAGGATCGAACTCACGACCTTCAGATTATGAGACTGACGCGCTACCTACTGCGCTAACGAGGCCCTTCTTGTAAAATATCCAAAATGAAGAAAAAAATATCGATTCCCGAACGGCAGATTTTTACAGTGATGTTAAAACCACCGTGCCAAAATGTATGTCTGGTCTGAAATTCGACAACTCCTGAGAAAAAAGATTGATTTCATTCTAAAGTAATACATATCGATATGGACCTTACGATGTGGTATCCACCTTGACAAAAGTATGTATTGTGTGAAAGTCCAAAACAACAGTGAATTCATTTTCACTTCATCAGCCAACACTGTCTTTTTGAAAGGTTTGCTGCCCCGTGTGAGGATCGAACTCACGACCTTCAGATTATGAGACTGACGCGCTACCTACTGCGCTAACGAGGCCCTTCTTGTAAAAATATCCAAAATGAAGAAAAAAATATAGATTCCCGAACGTCAGATTTTTACAGTGATGTTGAAACCACCGTGCCAAAATGTATGTCTGGTCTGAAATTCGACAACCCCTGAGAAAAAAAGATTGATTTCATTCTAAAGTAATACATATCGATATGGACCTTACGATGTGGTATCCACCTTGACAAAAGTATGTATTGTGTGAAAGTCCAAAACGACAATGTATTCATTTTCACCTTCAGCCAACACTGTCTTTTTAAAAGGTTTGCTGCCCTGTGTGAGGATCGAACTCACGACCTTCAGATTATGAGACTGACACGCTACCTACTGCGCTAACAAGGCCTTCTTGTAAAAATATCCAAAATGAAGAAAAAAAATATCGATACCGAACTTCAGATTTTGACAGTGATGTTGAAACCACCGTGCCAAAATGTATGTATGGTCTGAAATTCGACAACCCTGAGAAAAAAGATTGATTTCATTCTAAAGTAATACATATCGATATGGACCTTACGATGTGGTATCCACCTTGACAAAAGTATGTATTGTGTGAAAGTCCAAAACAACAGTGAATTCATTTTCACCTTCAGCCAACACTGTCTTTTTGAAAGGTTTGCTGCCCCGTGTGAGGATCGAACTCACGACCTTCAGATTATGAGACTGACGCGCTACCTACTGCGCTAACGAGGCCCTTCTTGTAAAAATATCCAAAATGAAGAAAAAAATATAGATTCCCGAACGTCAGATTTTTACAGTGATGTTGAAACCACCGTGCCAAAATGTATGTCTGGTCTGAAATTCGACAACCCCTGAGAAAAAAGATTGATTTCATTCTAAAGTAATACATATCGATATGGACCTTACGATGTGGTATCCACCTTGACAAAAGTATGTATTGTGTGAAAGTCAAAATAACAGTGAATTCATTTTCACTTTCTTGAGCCAACACTGTCTTTTTGAAAGGTTTGCTGCCCCGTGTGAGGATCGAACTCACGACCTTCAGATTATGAGACTGACGCGCTACCTACTGCGCTAACGAGGCCCTTCTTGTAAAAATATCCAAAATGAAGAAAAAAATATAGATTCCCGAACGGCAGATTTTTACAGTGATGTTGAAACCACCGTGCCAAAATGTATGTATCGTCTGAAATTCGACAACCCCTGAGAAAAAAGATTGATTTCATTCTAAAGTAATACATATCGATATGGACCTTACGATGTGGTATCCACCTTGACAAAAGTATGTATTGTGTGAAAGTCCAAAACAACAGTGAATTCCTTTTCAGCCAACACTGTCTTTTTGAAAGGTTTGCTGCCCCGTGTGTGGATCGAACTCACGACTAGATTATGAGACTAACGCGCTACCTACTGCGCTAACGAGGCCATTCTTGCAAAAATATCCAAAATGAAGAAAAAATATCGATACCGACTTCAGATTTTGACAGTGATGTTGAAACCACCGTGCCAAAATGTATGTATGGTCTGAAATTCGACAACCCCTGAGAAAAAAAGATTGATTTCATTCTAAAGTAATACATATCGATATGGACCTTACGATGTGGTATCCACCTTGACAAAAGTATGTATTGTGTGAAAGTCCAAAACGACAGTGTATTCATTTTCACCTTCAGCCAACACTGTCTTTTTAAAAGGTTTGCTGCCCCGTGTGAGGATCGAACTCACGACCTTCAGATTATGAGACTGACGCGCTACCTACTGCACTAACGAGGCCCTTCTTGAAAAAATATCCAAAATGAAGGAAAAAAATATCGATACCGAACGTCAGATTTTTACAGTGATGTTGAAACCACCGTGCCAAAATGTATGTATCGTCTGAAATTCGACAACCCCTAAAGAAAAAAGATTGATTTCATTCTAAAGTAATACATATCGATATGGACCTTACGATGTGGTATCCACCTTGACAAAAGTATGTATTGTGTGAAAGTCCAAAACAACAGTGAATTCATTTTCAGCCAACACTGTCTTTTTGAAAGGTTTGCTGCCCCGTGTGAGGATCGAACTCACGACCTTCAGATTATGAGACTAACGCGCTACCTACTGCGCTAACGAGGCCATTCTTGCAAAAATATCCAAAATGAAGAAAAAAATATCGATACCGACTTCAGATTTTGACAGTGATGTTGAAACCACCGTGCCAAAATGTATGTATGGTCTGAAATTCGACAACCCCTGAGAAAAAAGATTGATTTCATTCTAAAGTAATACATATCGATATGGACCTTACGATGTGGTATCCACCTTGACAAAAGTATGTATTGTGTGAAAGTCCAAAACGACAGTGTATTCATTTTCACCTTCAGCCAACACTGTCTTTTTAAAAGGTTTGCTGCCCCGTGTGAGGATCGAACTCACGACCTTCAGATTATGAGACTGACACGCTACCTACTGCGCTAACAAGGCCCTTCTTGTAAAAATATCCAAAAAGAAGAAAAAAAATATCGATACCGAACTTCAGATTTTGACAGTGATGTTGAAACCACCGTGCCAAAATGTATGTATGGTCTGAAATTCGACAACCCCTGAGAAAAAAGATTGATTTCATTCTAAAGTAATACATATCGATATGGACCTTACGATGTGGTATCCACCTTGACAAAAGTATGTATTGTGTGAAAGTCCAAAACAACAGTGAATTCATTTTCAGCCAACACTGTCTTTTTGAAAGGTTTGCTGCCCCGTGTGAGGATCGAACTCACGACCTTCAGATTATGAGACTGACGCGCTACCTACTGCGCTAACGAGGCCCTTCTTGCAAAATATCCAAAATGAAGAAAAAAATATAGATTCCCGAACGGCAGATTTTTACAGTGATGTTACAACCACCGTGCCAAAATGTATGTCTGGTCTGAAATTCGACAACTCCTGAGAAAAAAGATTGATTTCATTCTAAAGTAATAAATATCGATATGGACCTTACGATGTGGTATCCACCTTGACAAAAGTACAAAATAACAGTGAATTCATTTTCACTTCATCTTGAGTCAACACTGTCTTTTTGAAAGTTTTGCTGCCCCGTGTGAGGATCGAACTCACAACCTTCAGATTATGAGACTGACGCGCTACCTACTGCGCTAACGAGGCCCTTCTTGTAAACTATCCAAAATGAAGAAAAAAATATAGATTCCCGAACGGCAGATTTTTACAGTGATGTTAAAACCACCGTGCCAAAATGTATGTATCGTCTGAAATTCGACAACCCCTGAGAAAAAAGATTGATTTCATTCTAAAGTAATACATATCGATATGGACCTTACGATGTGGTATCCACCTTGACAAAAGTATGTATTGTGTGAAAGTCCAAAACAACAGTGAATTCAGCCAACACTGTCTTTTTGAAAGGTTTGCTGCCCCGTGTGTGGATCGAACTCACGACTTTAGGATTATGAGACTAACGCACTACCTACTGAGCTAACGAGGCCACTCTTGCAAAAATATCAAAAAAAATATATATATATATCGATACCGACTTCATATTTTGACAGTGATGTTGAAACCACCGTGCCAAAATGTATGTATGGTCTGAAATTCGACAACCCCTGAGAAAAAAAGATTGATTTCATTCTAAAGTAATACATATCGATATGGACCTTACGATGTGGTATCCACCTTGACAAAAGTATGTATTGTGTGAAAGTCCAAAACGACAGTGTATTCATTTTCACCTTCAGCCAACACTGTCTTTTTAAAAGGTTTGCTGCCCCGTGTGAGGATCGAACTCACGACCTTCAGATTATGAGACTGACACGCTACCTACTGCGCTAACGAGGCCCTTCTTGTAAAAATATCCAAAATGAAGAAAAAAAATATCGATACCGAACTTCAGATTTTGACAGTGATGTTGAAACCACCGTGCCAAAATGTATGTATCGTCTGAAATTCGACAACCCCTGAGAAAAAAGATTGATTTCATTCTAAAGTAATACATATCGATATGGACCTTACGATGTGGTATCCACCTTGACAAAAGTATGTATTGTGTGAAAGTCCAAAACAACAGTGAATTCCTTTTCAGCCAACACTGTCTTTTTGAAAGGTTTGCTGCCCCGTGTGTGGATCGAACTCACGACCTTAGGATTATGAGACTAACGCGCTACCTACTGCGCTAACGAGGCCATTCTTGCAAAAATATCCAAAATGAAGAAAAAAATATCGATACCGACTTCAGATTTTGACAGTGATGTTGAAACCACCGTGCCAAAATGTATGTCTGGTCTGAAATTCGACAACCCCTGAGAAAAAAGATTGATTTCATTCTAAAGTAATACATATCGATATGGACCTTACGATGTGTGGTATCCACCTTGACAAAAGTATGTATTGTGTGAAAGTCCAAAACGACAGTGTATTCATTTTCACCTTCAGCCAACACTGTCTTTTTAAAAGCTTTGCTGCCCCGTGTGAGGATCGAACTCACGACCTTCAGATTATGAGACTGACGCGCTACCTACTGCGCTAACAAGGCCCTTCTTGTAAAAATATCCAAAAAGAAGAAAAAAAATATCGATACCGAACTTCAGATTTTGACAGTGATGTTGAAACCACCGTGCCAAAATGTATGTATCGTCTGAAATTCGACAACCCTGAGAAAAAAGATTGATTTCATTCTAAAGTAATACATATCGATATGGACCTTACGATGTGGTATCCACCTTGACAAAAGTATGTATTGTGTGAAAGTCCAAAACAACAGTGAATTCATTTTCAGCCAACACTGTCTTTTTGAAAGGTTTGCTGCCCCGTGTGAGGATTGAACTCACGACCTTCAGATTATGAGACTGACGCGCTACCTACTGCGCTAACAAGGCCCTTCTTGCAAAAACATCCAAAATGAAGAAAAAAATATCGATTCCCGAACGTCAGATTTTTACAGTGATGTTGAAACCACCGTGCCAAAATGTATGTATGGTCTGAAATTCGACAACTCCTGAGAAAAAAAGATTGATTTCATTCTAAAGTAATACATATCGATATGGACCTTACGATGTGGTATCCACCTTGACAAAAGTATGTATTGTGTGAAAGTCCAAAACACAGTGAATTCATTTTCACCTTCAGCCAACACTGTCTTTTTAAAAGCTTTGCTGCCCCGTGTGAGGATCGAACTCACGACCTTCAGATTATGAGACTGACGCGCTACCTACTGCGCTAACGAGGCCCTTCTTGTAAAAATATCCAAAATGAAGAAAAAAATATCGATTCCCGAACGTCAGATTTTTACAGTGATGTTGAAACCACCGTGCCAAAATGTATGTATGGTCTGAAATTCGACAACCCCTGAGAAAAAAGATTGATTTCATTCTAAAGTAATACATATCGATATGGACCTTACGATGTGGTATCCACCTTGACAAAAGTATGTATTGTGTGAAAGTCCAAAACAACAGTGAATTCATTTTCAGCCAAGCAACACTGTCTTTTTGAAAGGTTTGCTGCCCCGTGTGAGGATCGAACTCACGACCTTCAGATTATGAGACTGACGCGCTACCTACTGCGCTAACGAGGCCCTTCTTGCAAAAATATCCAAAATGAAGAAAAAAATATCGATTCCCGAACGTCAGATTTTTACAGTGATGTTGAAACCACCGTGCCAAAATGTATGTATGGTCTGAAATTCGACAACCCCTGAGAAAAAAGATTGATTTCATTCTAAAGTAATACATATCGATATGGACCTTACGATGTGGTATCCACCTTGACAAAAGTATGTATTGTGTGAAAGTCCAAAACAACAGTGAATTCATTTTCAGCCAACACTGTCTTTTTGAAAGGTTTGCTGCCCCGTGTGAGGATCGAACTCACGACCTTCAGATTATGAGACTGACGCGCTACCTACTGCGCTAACGAGGCCCTTCTTGCAAAAATATCCAAAATGAAGAAAAAAATATCGATTCCCGAACGTCAGATTTTTACAGTGATGTTGAAACCACCGTGCCAAAATGTATGTATCGTCTGAAATTCGACAACCCCTGAGAAAAAAGATTGATTTCATTCTAAAGTAATACATATCGATATGGACCTTACGATGTGGTATCCACCTTGACAAAAGTATGTATTGTTTGAAAGTCCAAAACGACAGTGAATTCATTTTCACCTTCAGCCAACACTGTCTTTTTGAAAGCTTTGCTGCCCCGTGTGAGGATCGAACTCACGACCTTCAGATTATGAGACTGACGCACTACCTACTGCGCTAACGAGGCCCTTCTTGCCAAAATATCCAAAATGAAGAAAAAAATATCACTACCGAACGTCAGATTTTTACAGTGATGTTGAAACCACCGTGCCAAAATGTATGTATGGTCTGAAATTCGACAACCCCTGAGAAAAAAGATTGATTTCATTCTAAAGTAATACATATCGATATGGACCTTACGATGTGGTATCCACCTTGACAAAAGTATGTATTGTGTGAAAGTCCAAAACAACAGTGAATTCATTTTCAGCCAACACTGTCTTTTTGAAAGGTTTGCTGCCCCGTGTGAGGATCGAACTCACGACCTTCAGATTATGAGACTGACGCGCTACCTACTGCGCTAACGAGGCCCTTCTTGCAAAAATATCCAAAATGAAGAAAAAAATATCGATTCCCGAACGTCAGATTTTTACAGTGATGTTGAAACCACCGTGCCAAAATGTATGTATCGTCTGAAATTCGACAACCCCTGAGAAAAAAAGATTGATTTCATTCTAAAGTAATACATATCGATATGGACCTTACGATGTGGTATCCACCTTGACAAAAGTATGTATTGTTTGAAAGTCCAAAATGACAGTGAATTCATTTTCACTTCATCTTCAGCCAACACTGTCTTTTTGAAAGCTTTGCTGCCCCGTGTGAGGATCGAACTCACGACCTTCAGATTATGAGACTGACGCACTACCTACTGCGCTAACGAGGCCCTTTTTGACAAAATATCCAAAATGAAGAAAAAAATATCACTACCGAACGTCAGATTTTTACAGTGATGTTGAAACCACCGTGCCAAAATGTATGTATGGTCTGAAATTCGACAACCCCTGAGAAAAAAAGATTGATTTCATTCTAAAGTAATACATATCGATATGGACCTTACGATGTGGTATCCACCTTGACAAAAGTATGTATTGTGTGAAAGTCCAAAACAACAGTGAATTCATTTTCAGCCAACACTGTCTTTTTGAAAGGTTTGCTGCCCCGTGTGAGGATCAAACTCACGACCTTCAGATTATGAGACTGACGCGCTACCTACTGCGCTAACGAGGCCCTTCTTGCAAAAATATCCAAAATGAAGAAAAAAATATCGATTCCCGAACGTCAGATTTTTACAGTGATGTTGAAACCACCTTGCCAAAATGTATGTATCGTCTGAAATTCGACAACCCCTGAGACAAAAAGATTGATTTCATTCTAAAGTAATACATATCGATATGGACCTTACGATGTGGTATCCACCTTGACAAAAGTATGTATTGTGTGAAAGTCCAAAACGACAGTGAATTCATTTTCACCTCTTCAGCCAACACTGTCTTTTTGAAAGCTTTGCTGCCCCGTGTGAGGATCGAACTCACAACCTTCAGCTTATGAGACTGACGCGCTACCTACTGCGCTAACGAGGCCTTTCTTGAAAAAATATCCAAAAAGAAGAAAAAAAAATATTGATACCGAACGTCAGATTTTTATAGTGATGTTGAAACCACCGTGCCAAAATGTATGTCTGGTCTGAAATTCGACAACCCTGAGAAAAAAGATTGATTTCATTCTAAAGTAATACATATCGATATGGACCTTACGATGTGGTATCCACCTTGACAAAAGTATGTATTGTGTGAAGTCCAAAACGACAGTGTATTCATTTTCACCTTCAGCCAACACTGTCTTTTTAAAAGGTTTGCTGCCCCGTGTGAGGATCGAACTCACGACCTTCAGATTATGAGACTGACGCGCTACCTACTGCGCTAACGAGGCCCTTCTTGTAAAAATATCCAAAATGAAGAAAAAAAAATATCGATTCCCGAACGGCAGATTTTTACAGTGATGTTAAAACCACCGTGCCAAAATGTATGTATCGTCTGAAATTCGACAACCCCTGAGAAAAAAGATTGATTTCATTCTAAAGTAATACATATCGATATGGACCTTACGATGTGGTATCCACCTTGACAAAAGTATGTATTGTGTGAAAGTCCAAAACAACAGTGAATTCATTTTCAGCCAACACTGTCTTTTTGAAAGGTTTGCTGCCCCGTGTGAGGATCGAACTCACGACCTTCAGATTATGAGACTGACGCGCTACCTACTGCGCTAACGAGGCCATTCTTGCAAAAATATCCAAAATGAAGAAAAAAATATCGATTCCGAACTTCAGATTTTTACAGTGATGTTGAAACCACCGTGCCAAAATGTATGTATCGTCTGAAATTCGACAACCCCTGAGAAAAAAGATTGATTTCATTCTAAAGTAATACATATCGATATGGACCTTACGATGTGGTATCCACCTTGACAAAAGTATGTATTGTGTGAAAGTCCAAAACAACAGTGAATTCCTTTTCAGCCAACACTGTCTTTTTGAAAGGTTTGCTGCCCCGTGTGAGGATCGAACTCACGACCTTCAGATTATGAGACTAACGCGCTACCTACTGCGCTAACGAGGCCATTCTTGCAAAAATATCCAAAATGAAGAAAAAAATATCGATACCGACTTCAGATTTTGACAGTGATGTTGAAACCACCGTGCCAAAATCTATGTATCGTCTGAAATTCGACAACCCCTGAGAAAAAAGATTGATTTCATTCTAAAGTAATACATATCGATATGGACCTTACGATGTGGTATCCACCTTGACAAAAGTATGTATTGTGTGAAAGTCCAAAACGACAGTGTATTCATTTTCACCTTCAGCCAACACTGTCTTTTTAAAAGCTTTGCTGCCCCGTGTGAGGATCGAACTCACGACCTTCAGATTATGAGACTGACGCGCTACCTACTGCGCTAACGAGGCCATTCTTGTAAAAATATCCAAAAAGAAGAAAAAAAATATCGATACCGAACGTCAGATTTTTACAGTGATGTTGAAACCACCGTGCCAAAATGTATGTCTGGTCTGAAATTCGACAACCCCTGAGAAAAAAGATTGATTTCATTCTAAAGTAATACATATCGATATGGACCTTACGATGTGGTATCCACCTTGACAAAAGTATGTATTGTGTGAAAGTCCAAAACAACAGTGAATTCATTTTCAGCCAACACTGTCTTTTTGAAAGGTTTGCTGCCCCGTGTGAGGATCGAACTCACGACCTTCAGATTATGAGACTGACGCGCTACCTACTGCGCTAACGAGGCCCTTCTTGCAAAAATATCCAAAATAAAGAAAAAAATATCGATTCCCGAACGTCAGATTTTTACAGTGATGTTGAAACCACCGTGCCAAAATGTATGTATCGTCTGAAATTCGACAATCCCTGAGAAAAAAGATTGATTTCATTCTAAAGTAATACATATCGATATGGACCTTACGATGTGGTATCCACCTTGACAAAAGTATGTATTGTGTGAAAGTCCAAAATAACAGTGAATTCATTTTCACTTCATCTTGAGCCAACACTGTCTTTTTGAAAGGTTTGCTGCCCCGTGTGAGGATCGAACTCACGACCTTCAGATTATGAGACTGACGCGCTACCTACTGCGCTAACGAGGCCCTTCTTGAAAAAATATCCAAAAAGAAGAAAAAAATATCGATTCCCGAACGTCAGATTTTTACAGTGATGTTGAAACCACCGTGCCAAAATGTATGTATGGTCTGAAATTCGACAACCCCTGAGAAAAGATTGATTTCATTCTAAAGTAATACATATCGATATGGACCTTACGATGTGGTATCCACCTTGACAAAAGTATGTATTGTGTGAAAGTCCAAAACACAGTGTATTCATTTTCACCTTCAGCCAACACTGTCTTTTTAAAAGGTTTGCTGCCCCGTGTGAGGATCGAACTCACGACCTTCAGATTATGAGACTGACGCGCTACCTACTGCGCTAACGAGGCCCTTCTTGTAAAAATATCCAAAAAGAAGAAAAAAATATCGATATCGAACTTCAGATTTTTACAGTGATGTTGAAACCACCGTGCCAAAATGTATGTATGGTCTGAAATTCGACAACCCCTGAGAAAAAAGATTGATTTCATTCTAAAGTAATACATATCGATATGGACCTTACGATGTGGTATCCACCTTGACAAAAGTATGTATTGTGTGAAAGTCCAAAACGACAATGTATTCATTTTCACTTCATCTTGAGCCAACACTGTCTTTTTGAAAGGTTTGCTGCCCCGTGTGAGGATCGAACTCACGACCTTCAGATTATGAGACTGACGCGCTACCTACTGCGCTAACGAGGCCCTTCTTGTAAAAATATCCAAAATGAAGAAAAAAATATCGATTCCCGAACGGCAGATTTTTACAGTGATGTTAAAACCACCGTGCCAAAATGTATGTATCGTCTGAAATTCGACAACCCCTGAGAAAAAAGATTGATTTCATTCTAAAGTAATACATATCGATATGGACCTTACGATGTGGTATCCACCTTGACAAAAGTATGTATTGTGTGAAAGTCCAAAACAACAGTGAATTCCTTTTCAGCCAACACTGTCTTTTTGAAAGGTTTGCTGCCCCGTGTGAGGATCGAACTCACGACCTTCAGATTATGAGACTGACGCGCTACCTACTGCGCTAACGAGGCCATTCTTGCAAAAATATCCAAAATGAAGAAAAAAATATCGATTCCCGAACGTCAGATTTTTACAGTGATGTTGAAACCACCTTGCCAAAATGTATGTATCGTCTGAAATTCGACAACCCCTGAGACAAAAAGATTGATTTCATTCTAAAGTAATACATATCGATATGGACCTTACGATGTGGTATCCACCTTGACAAAAGTATGTATTGTGTGAAAGTCCAAAACAACAGTGAATTCATTTTCACCCAACACTGTCTTTTTGAAAGGTTTGCTGCCCCGTGTGAGGATCGAACTCACGACCTTCAGATTATGAGACTGACGCGCTACCTACTGCGCTAACGAGGCCCTTCTTGTAAAAATATCCAAAAAGAAGAAAAAAAAATATCGATACCGAACGTCAGATTTTTACAGTGATGTTGAAACCACCGTGCCAAAATGTATGTCTGGTCTGAAATTCGACAACTCCTGAGAAAAAAAGATTGATTTCATTCTAAAGTAATACATATCGATATGGACCTTACGATGTGGTATCCACCTTGACAAAAGTATGTATTGTGTGAAAGTCCAAAACGACAGTGTATTCATTTTCACCTTCAGCCAACACTGTCTTTTTAAAAGCTTTGCTGCCCCGTGTGAGGATCGAACTCACGACCTTCAGATTATGAGACTGACGCGCTACCTACTGCGCTAACAAGGCCCTTCTTGTAAAAATATCCAAAAAGAAGAAAAAAAAATATCGATACCGAACTTCAGATTTTTACAGTGATGTTGAAACCACCGTGCCAAAATGTATGTCTGGTCTGAAATTCGACAACCCCTGAGAAAAAAGATTGATTTCATTCTAAAGTAATACATATCGATATGGACCTTACGATGTGGTATCCACCTTGACAAAAGTATGTATTGTGTGAAAGTCCAAAACAACAGTGAATTCCTTTTCAGCCAACACTGTCTTTTTGAAAGGTTTGCTGCCCCGTGTGAGGATCGAACTCACGACCTTCAGATTATGAGACTGACGCGCTACCTACTGCGCTAACGAGGCCCTTCTTGCAAAAATATCCAAAATGAAGGAAAAAAATATCGATACCGAACGTCAGATTTTTACAGTGATGTTGAAACCACCGTGCCAAAATGTATGTATGGTCTGAAATTCGACAACCCTGAGAAAAAAGATTGATTTCATTCTAAAGTAATACATATCGATATGGACCTTACGATGTGGTATCCACCTTGACAAAAGTATGTATTGTGTGAAAGTCCAAAACGACAGTGTATTCATTTTCACTTCATCTTCAGCCAACACTGTCTTTTTGAAAGGTTTGCTGCCCCGTGTGAGGATCGAACTCACGACCTTCAGATTATGAGACTGACGCGCTACCTACTGCGCTAACGAGGCCCTTCTTGTAAAAATATCCAAAAAGAAGAAAAAAAAATATCGATACCGAACGTCAGATTTTTACAGTGATGTTGAAACCACCGTGCCAAAATGTATGTATCGTCTGAAATTCGACAACCCCTGAGAAAAAAGATTGATTTCATTCTAAAGTAATACATATCGATATGGACCTTACGATGTGGTATCCACCTTGACAAAAGTATGTATTGTGTGAAAGTCCAAAACAACAGTGAATTCATTTTCACCTTCTTGAGCCAACACTGTCTTTTTGAAAGGTTTGCTGCCCCGTGTGAGGATCGAACTCACGACCTTCAGATTATGAGACTGACGCGCTACCTACTGCGCTAACGAGGCCCTTCTTGTAAAAATATCCAAAATGAAGAAAAAAATATCGATTCCCGAACGTCAGATTTTTACAGTGATGTTGAAACCACCGTGCCAAAATGTATGTATGTCTGAAATTCGACAACCCCTGAGAAAAAAGATTGATTTCATTCTAAAGTAATACATATCGATATGGACCTTACGATGTGGTATCCACCTTGACAAAAGTATGTATTGTGTGAAAGTCCAAAACAACAGTGAATTCATTTTCAGCCAACACTGTCTTTTTGAAAGGTTTGCTGCCCCGTGTGAGGATCGAACTCACGACCTTCAGATTATGAGACTGACGCGCTACCTACTGCGCTAACGAGGCCCTTCTTGCAAAAATATCCAAAATGAAGAAAAAAATATCGATTCCCGAACGTCAGATTTTTACAGTGATGTTGAAACCACCGTGCCAAAATGTATGTATCGTCTGAAATTCGACAACCCCTGAGAAAAAAGATTGATTTCATTCTAAAGTAATACATATCGATATGGACCTTACGATGTGGTATCCACCTTGACAAAAGTATGTATTGTGTGAAAGTCCAAAACAACAGTGAATTCATTTTCACCTTCAGCCAACACTGTCTTTTTGAAAGCTTTGCTGCCCCGTGTGAGGATCGAACTCACGACCTTCAGATTATGAGACTGACGCGCTACCTACTGCGCTAACGAGGCCCTTCTTGTAAAAATATCCAAAATGAAGAAAAAAATATCGATACCGAACGTCAGATTTTTACAGTGATGTTGAAACCACCGTGCCAAAATGTATGTATGGTCTGAAATTCGACAACCCCTGAGAAAAAAGATTGATTTTCATTCTAAAGTAATACATATCGATATGGACCTTACGATGTGGTATCCACCTTGACAAAAGTATGTATTGTGTGAAAGTCCAAAACACAGTGTATTCATTTTCACCTTCAGCCAACACTGTCTTTTTGAAAAGTTTGCTGCCCCGTGTGAGGATCGAACTCACGACCTTCAGATTATGAGACTGACGCGCTACCTACTGCGCTAACGAGGCCATTCTTGTAAAAATATCCAAAATGAAGAAAAAAATATCGATACCGAACTTCAGATTTTTACAGTGATGTTGAAACCACCGTGCCAAAATGTATGTCTGGTCTGAAATTCGACAACCCTGAGAAAAAAGATTGATTTCATTCTAAAGTAATACATATCGATATGGACCTTACGATGTGGTATCCACCTTGACAAAAGTATGTATTGTGTGAAAGTCCAAAACGACAGTGTATTCATTTTCACCTTCAGCCAACACTGTCTTTTTAAAAGCTTTGCTGCCCCGTGTGAGGAGAACTCACGACCTTCAGATTATGAGACTGACGCGCTACCTACTGCGCTAACGAGGCCCTTCTTGAAAAAATATCCAAAAAGAAGAAAAAAATATCGATACCGAACGTCAGATTTTTACAGTGATGTTGAAACCACCGTGCCAAAATGTATGTATGGTCTGAAATTCGACAACCCCTGAGAAAAAAGATTGATTTCATTCTAAAGTAATACATATCGATATGGACCTTACGATGTGGTATCCACCTTGACAAAAGTATGTATTGTGTGAAAGTCCAAAATGACAGTGAATTCATTTTCACTTCATCTTCAGCCAACACTGTCTTTTTGAAAGGTTTGCTGCCCCGTGTGAGGATCGAACTCACGACCTTCAGATTATGAGACTGACGCGCTACCTACTGCGCTAACGAGGCCCTTCTTGCAAAAATATCCAAAATGAAGAAAAAAATATCGATTCCCGAACGTCAGATTTTTACAGTGATGTTGAAACCACCGTGCCAAATGTATGTATGGTCTGAAATTCGACAACCCCTGAGAAAAAAGATTGATTTCATTCTAAAGTAATACATATCGATATGGACCTTACGATGTGGTATCCACCTTGACAAAAGTATGTATTGTGTGAATGTCCAAAACTACAGGGAATTCATTTTCAGCCAACACTGTCTTTTTGAAAGGTTTGCTGCCCCATGTGAGGATCGAACTCACGACCTTCAGATTATGAGACTGACGCGCTACCTACTGCGCTAACGAGGCCATTCTTGCAAAAATATCCAAAATGAAGAAAAAAATATCGATTCCCGAACTTCAGATTTTTACAGTGATGTTGAAACCACCGTGCCAAAATGTATGTATCGTCTGAAATTCGACAACCCCTGAGAAAAAAGATTGATTTCATTCTAAAGTAATACATATCGATATGGACCTTACGATGTGGTATCCACCTTGACAAAAGTATGTATTGTGTGAAAGTCCAAAACGACAGTGAATTCATTTTCACTTCATTTCAGCCAACACTGTCTTTTTGAAAGCTTTGCTGCCCCGTGTGAGGATCGAACTCATGACCTTCAGATTATGAGACTGACGCACTACCTACTGCGCTAACGAGGCCCTTCTTGCCAAAATATCCAAAATGAAGAAAAAAATATCATACCGAACGTCAGATTTTGACAGTGATGTTGAAACCACCGTGCCAAAATGTATGTATGGTCTGAAATTCGACAACCCCTGAGAAAAAAAGATTGATTTCATTCTAAAGTAATACATATCGATATGGACCTTACGATGTGGTATCCACCTTGACAAAAGTATGTATTGTGTGAAAGTCCAAAACAACAGTGAATTCATTTTCAGCCAACACTGTCTTTTTGAAAGGTTTGCTGCCCCGTGTGAGGATCGAACTCACGACCTTCAGATTATGAGACTGACGCGCTACCTACTGCGCTAACGAGGCCCTTCTTGCAAAAATATCCAAAATGAAGAAAAAAATATCGATTCCCGAACGTCAGATTTTTACAGTGATGTTGAAACCACCGTGCCAAAATGTATGTATCGTCTGAAATTCGACAACCCCTGAGAAAAAAGATTGATTTCATTCTAAAGTAATACATATCGATATGGACCTTACGATGTGGTATCCACCTTGACAAAAGTATGTATTGTGTGAAAGTCCAAAACAACAGTGAATTCATTTTCACCTTCAGCCAACACTGTCTTTTTGAAAGGTTTGCTGCCCCGTGTGAGGATCGAACTCACGACCTTCAGATTATGAGACTGACGCGCTACCTACTGCGCTAACGAGGCCCTTCTTGTAAAAATATCCAAAATGAAGAAAAAAATATCGATACCGAACTTCAGATTTTGACAGTGATGTTGAAACCACCGTGCCAAAATGTATGTCTGGTCTGAAATTCGACAACCCTGAGAAAAAAGATTGATTTCAATCTAAAGTAATACATATCGATATGGACCTTACGATGTGGTATCCACCTTGACAAAAGTATGTATTGTGTGAAAGTCCAAAACAACAATGTATTCATTTTCACCTTCAGCCAACACTGTCTTTTCAGAAGGTTTGCTGCCCCGTGTGAGGATCGAACTCACGACCTTCAGATTATGAGACTGACGCGCTACCTACTGCACTAACGAGGCCCTTCATGAAAAAATATCCAAAATGAAGGAAAAAAATATCGATACCGAACGTCAGATTTTTACAGTGATGTTGAAACCACCGTGCCAAAATGTATGTATGGTCTGAAATTCGACAACCCCTGAGAAAAAAGATTGATTTCATTCTAAAGTAATACATATCGATATGGACCTTACGATGTGGTATCCACCTTGACAAAAGTATGTATTGTGTGAAAGTCCAAAACGACAATGTATTCATTTTCACTTCATCTTGAGCCAACACTGTCTTTTTGAAAGGTTTGCTGCCCCGTGTGAGGATCGAACTCACGACCTTCAGATTATGAGACTGACGCGCTACCTGCTGCGCTAACGAGGCCCTTCTTGTAAAAATATCCAAAATGAAGAAAAAAATATCGATTCCCGAACGTCAGATTTTTACAGTGATGTTGAAACCACCGTGCCAAAATGTATGTATCGTCTGAAATTCGACAACCCCTGAGAAAAAAGATTGATTTCATTCTAAAGTAATACATATCGATATGGACCTTACGATGTGGTATCCACCTTGACAAAAGTATGTATTGTGTGAAAGTCCAAAACAACAGTGAATTCACTTTTCAGCCAACACTGTCTTTTTGAAAGGTTTGCTGCCCCGTGTGAGGATCGAACTCACGACCTTCAGATTATGAGACTGACGCGCTACCTACTGCGCTAACGAGGCCCTTCTTTCAAAAATATCCAAAATAAAGAAAAAAATATCGATTCCCGAACGTCAGATTTTTACAGTGATTTTGAAACCACCGTGCCAAAATGTATGTATCGTCTGAAATTCGACAACCCCTGAGAAAAAAGATTGATTTCATTCTAAAGTAATACATATCGATATGGACCTTACGATGTGGTATCCACCTTGACAAAAGTATGTATTGTGTGAAAGTCCAAAACAACAGTGAATTCATTTTCACCTTCAGCCAACACTGTCTTTTTGAAAGCTTTGCTGCCCCGTGTGAGGATCGAACTCATGACCTTCAGATTATGATATTGACGCACTACCTACTGCGCTAACGAGGCCCTTTTTGCCAAAATATCCAAAATGAAGAAAAAAATATCACTACCGAACGTCAGATTTTGACAGTGATGTTGAAACCACCTTGCCAAAATGTGTGTATGGTCTGAAATTCGACAACCCCTGAGAAAAAAGATTGATTTCATTCTAAAGTAATACATATCGATATGGACCTTACGATGTGGTATCCACCTTGACAAAAGTATGTATTGTGTGAAAGTCCAAAACAACAGTGAATTCCTTTTCAGCCAACACTGTCTTTTTGAAAGGTTTGCTGCCCCGTGTGTGGATCGAACTCACGACCTTCAGATTATGAGACTGACGCGCTACCTACTGCGCTAACGAGGCCATTCTTGCAAAAATATCCAAAATGAAGAAAAAAAATATCGATTCCCGAACTTCAGATTTTTACAGTGATGTTGAAACCACCGTGCCAAAATGTATGTATCGTCTGAAATTCGACAACCCCTGAGAAAAAAGATTGATTTCATTCTAAAGTAATACATATCGATATGGACCTTACGATGTGGTATCCACCTTGACAAAAGTATGTATTGTGTGAAAGTCCAAAATGACAGTGAATTCATTTTCACCATCTTCAGCCAACACTGTCTTTTTGAAAGCTTTGCTGCCCCGTGTGAGGATCGAACTCACGACCTTCAGATTATGAGACTGACGCGCTACCTACTGCGCTAACGAGGCCCTTCTTGCAAAAATATCCAAAATAAAGAAAAAAATATCGATTCCCGAACGTCAGATTTTTACAGTGATGTTGAAACCACCCCAAAATGTATGTATGGTCTGAAATTCGACAACCCCTGAGAAAAAAGATTGATTTCATTCTAAAGTAATACATATCGATATGGACCTTACGATGTGGTATCCACCTTGACAAAAGTATGTATTGTGTGAAAGTCCAAAACACAGTGAATTCATTTTCACCCAAACACTGTCTTTTTGAAAGGTTTGCTGCCCCGTGTGAGGATCGAACTCACGACCTTCAGATTATGAGACTGACGCGCTACCTACTGCGCTAACGAGGCCAATCTTGCAAAAATATCCGAAATGAAGAAAAAAAATATTGATTCCCGAACGTCAGATTTTTACAGTGATGTTGAAACCACCTTGCCAAAATGTATGTATGGTCTGAAATTCGACAACCCCTGAGACAAAAAGATTGATTTCATTCTAAAGTAATACATATCGATATGGACCTTACGATGTGGTATCCACCTTGACAAAAGTATGTATTGTGTGAATGTCCAAAACGACAGTGAATTCATTTTCACTTCTTTCAGCCAACACTGTCTTTTTGAAAGCTTTGCTGCCCCGTGTGAGGATCGAACTCACGACCTTCAGATTATGAGACTGACGCGCTACCTACTGCGCTAACGAGGCCCTTCTTGTAAAAATATCCAAAATGAAGGAAAAAAATATCGATACCGAACTTCAGATTTTTACAGTGATGTTGAAACCACCGTGCCAAAATGTATGTATGGTCTGAAATTCGACAACCCCTGAGAAAAAAAGATTGATTTCATTCTAAAGTAATACATATCGATATGGACCTTACGATGTGGTATCCACCTTGACAAAAGTATGTATTGTGTGAAAGTCCAAAACAACAGTGAATTCATTTTCAGCCAACACTGTCTTTTTGAAAGGTTTGCTGCCCCGTGTGAGGATCGAACTCACGACCTTCAGATTATGAGACTGACGCGCTACCTACTGCGCTAACGAGGCCAATCTTGCAAAAATATCCGAAATGAAGAAAAAAAATATCGATTCCCGAACGTCAGATTTTTACAGTGATGTTGAAACCACCTTGCCAAAATGTATGTATCGTCTGAAATTCGACAACCCCTGAGAAAAAAGATTGATTTCATTCTAAAGTAATACATATCGATATGGACCTTACGATGTGGTATCCACCTTGACAAAAGTATGTATTGTGAAAGTCCAAAACGACAGTGAATTCATTTTCACTTCATCTTCAGCCAACACTGTCTTTTTGAAAGCTTTGCTGCCCCGTGTGAGGATCGAACTCACGACCTTCAGATTATGAGACTGACACGCTACCTACTGCGCTAACAAGGCCCTTCTTGTAAAAATATCCAAAAAGAAGAAAAAAAATATTGATACTGAACTTCAGATTTTTACAGTGATGTTGAAACCACCGTGCCAAAATGTATGTATGGTCTGAAATTCGACAACCCCTGAGAAAAAAGATTGATTTCATTCTAAAGTAATACATATCGATATGGACCTTACGATGTGGTATCCACCTTGACAAAAGTATGTATTGTGTGAAAGTCCAAAACAACAGTGAATTCATTTTCAGCCAACACTGTCTTTTTGAAAGGTTTGCTGCCCCGTGTGAGGATCGAACTCACGACCTTCAGATTATGAGACTGACGCGCTACCTACTGCGCTAACGAGGCCCTTCTTGCAAAAATATCCAAAATGAAGAAAAAAATATCGATTCCCGAACGTCAGATTTTTACAGTGATGTTGAAACCACCGTGCCAAAATGTATGTATGGTCTGAAATTCGACAACCCTGAGAAAAAAAGATTGATTTCATTCTAAAGTAATACATATCGATATGGACCTTACGATGTGGTATCCACCTTGACAAAAGTATGTATTGTGTGAAAGTCCAAAACAACAGTGAATTCATTTTTCAGCCAACACTGTCTTTTTGAAAGGTTTGCTGCCCCGTGTGAGGATCGAACTCACGACCTTCAGATTATGAGACTGACGCGCTACCTACTGCTGCTTAACGAGGCCCTTCTTGCAAAAATATCCAAAATGAAGAAAAAAAAATATCGATTCCCGAACGTCAGATTTTTACAGTGATGTTGAAACCACCGTGCCAAAATGTATGTATCGTCTGAAATTCGACAACCCCTGAGAAAAAAGATTGATTTCATTCTAAAGTAATACATATCGATATGGACCTTACGATGTGGTATCCACCTTGACAAAAGTATGTATTGTTTGAAAGTCCAAAATGACAGTGAATTCATTTTCACTTCTCTTCAGCCAACACTGTCTTTTTGAAAGCTTTGCTGCCCCGTGTGAGGATCGAACTCACGACCTTCAGATTATGAGACTGACGCACTACCTACTGCGCTAACGAGGCCCTTTTTGCCAAAATATCCAAAATGAAGAAAAAAAAATATATCACTACCGAACGTCAGATTTTGACAGTGATGTTGAAACCACCGTGCCAAAATGTATGTATGGTCTGAAATTCGACAACCCCTGAGAAAAAAGATTGATTTCATTCTAAAGTAATACATATCGATATGGACCTTACGATGTGGTATCCACCTTGACAAAAGTATGTATTGTGTGAAAGTCCAAAACAACAGTGAATTCATTTTCAGCCAACACTGTCTTTTTGAAAGGTTTGCTGCCCCGTGTGAGGATCGAACTCACGACCTTCAGATTATGAGACTGACGCGCTACCTACTGCGCTAACGAGGCCCTTCTTGCAAAATATCCAAAATGAAGAAAAAATATCAATTCCCGAACGTCAGATTTTTACAGTGATGTTGAAACCACCGTGCCAAAATGTATGTATCGTCTGAAATTCGACAACCCCTGAGAAAAAAAGATTGATTTCATTCTAAAGTAATACATATCGATATGGACCTTACGATGTGGTATCCACCTTGACAAAAGTATGTATTGTGTGAAAGTCCAAAACAACAGTGAATTCATTTTCAGCCAACACTGTCTTTTTGAAAGGTTTGCTGCCCCGTGTGAGGATCGAACTCACGACCTTCAGATTATGAGACTGACGCGCTACCTACTGCGCTAACGAGGCCCTTCTTGCAAAAATATCCAAAATGAAGAAAAAAATATCGATTCCCGAACGTCAGATTTTTACAGTGATGTTGAAACCACCGTGCCAAAATGTATGTATCGTCTGAAATTCGACAACCCCTGAGAAAAAAGATTGATTTCATTCTAAAGTAATACATATCGATGTGGACCTTCCGATGTGGTATCCACCTTGACAAAAGTATGTATTGTGTGAAAGTCCAAAATGACAGTGTATTCATTTTCACCTTCAGCCAACACTGTCTTTTTGAAAGGTTTGCTGCCCCGTGTGAGGATCGAACTCATGACCTTCAGATTACGATATTGACGCACTACCTACTGCGCTAACGAGGCCCTTTTTGCCAAAATATCCAAAATGAAGAAAAAAATATCACTACCGAACGTCAGATTTTGACAGTGATGTTGAAACCACCTTGCCAAAAATGTATGTATGGTCTGAAATTCGACAACCCCTGAGAAAAAAAGATTGATTTCATTCTAAAGTAATACATATCGATATGGACCTTATGATGTGGTATCCACCTTGACAAAAGTATGTATTGTGTGAAAGTCCAAAACAACAGTGAATTCATTTTCAGCCAACACTGTCTTTTTGAAAGGTTTGCTGCCCCGTGTGAGGATCGAACTCACGACCTTCAGATTATGAGACTGACGCGCTACCTACTGCGCTAACGAGGCCATTCTTGCAAAAATATCCAAAATGAAGAAAAAAATATCGATTCCCGAACGTCAGATTTTTACAGTGATGTTGAAACCACCTTGCCAAAATGTATGTATCGTCTGAAATTCGACAACCCCTGAGAAAAAAGATTGATTTCATTCTAAAGTAATACATATCGATATGGACCTTACGATGTGGTATCCACCTTGACAAAAGTATGTATTGTGTGAAAGTCCAAAATGACAGTGAATTCATTTTCACTTCATCTTCAGCCAACACTGTCTTTTTGAAAGCTTTGCTGCCCCGTGTGAGGATCGAACTCATGACCTTCAGATTATGATATTGACGCACTACCTACTGCGCTAACGAGGCCCTTTTTGCCAAAATATCCAAAATGAAGAAAAAAATATCACTACCGAACGTCAGATTTTGACAGTGATGTTGAAACCACCGTGCCAAAATGTATGTATGGTCTGAAATTCGACAACCCCTGAGAAAAAAGATTGATTTCAATCTAAAGTAATACATATCGATATGGACCTTACGATGTGGTATCCACCTTGACAAAAGTATGTATTGTGTGAAAGTCCAAAACAACAGTGAATTCCTTTTCAGCCAACACTGTCTTTTTGAAAGGTTTGCTGCCCCGTGTGAGGATCGAACTCACGACCTTCAGATTATGAGACTGACGCGCTACCTACTGCGCTAACGAGGCCATTCTTGCAAAAATATCCAAAATGAAGAAAAAAATATCGATTCCCGAACTTCAGATTTTTACAGTGATGTTGAAACCACCGTGCCAAAATGTATGTATCGTCTGAAATTCGACAACCCCTGAGAAAAAAGATTGATTTCATTCTAAAGTAATACATATCGATATGGACCTTACGATGTGGTATCCACCTTGACAAAAGTATGTATTGTGTGAAAGTCCAAAACAACAGTGAATTCATTTTCACCTTCAGCCAACACTGTCTTTTTGAAAGGTTTGCTGCCCCGTGTGAGGATCGAACTCACGACCTTCAGATTATGAGACTGACACGCTACCTACTGCGCTAACGAGGCCCTTCTTGTAAAAATATCCAAAAAGAAGAAAAAAAAATATCGATACCGACTTCAGATTTTTACAGTGATGTTGAAACCACCGTGCCAAAATGTATGTCTGGTCTGAAATTCGACAACCCCTGAGAAAAAAAGATTGATTTCATTCTAAAGTAATACATATCGATATGGACCTTACGATGTGGTATCCACCTTGACAAAAGTATGTATTGTGTGAAAGTCCAAAACGACAGTGTATTCATTTTCACCTTCAGCCAACACTGTCTTTTTAAAAGCTTTGCTGCCCCGTGTGAGGATCGAACTCACGACCTTCAGATTATGAGACTGACGGGCTACCTACTGCGCTAACGAGGCCCTTCTTGAAAAAAATATCCAAAAAGAAGGAAAAAAATATCGATACCGAACGTCAGATTTTTACAGTGATGTTGAAACCACCGTGCCAAAATGTATGTATCGTCTGAAATTCGACAACCCCTGAGAAAAAAGATTGATTTCATTCTAAAGTAATACATATCGATATGGACCTTACGATGTGGTATCCACCTTGACAAAAGTATGTATTGTGTGAAAGTCCAAAATAACAGTGAATTCATTTTCACTTCATCTTGAGCCAACACTGTCTTTTTGAAAGGTTTGCTGCCCCGTGTGAGGATCGAACTCACGACCTTCAGATTATGAGACTGACGCGCTACCAACTGCGCTAACGAGGCCCTTCTTGTAAAAAATATCCAAAATGAAGAAAAAAATATAGATTCCCGAACGGCAGATTTTGACAGTGATGTTGAAACCACCTTGCCAAAATGTATGTATGGTCTGAAATTCGACAACCTCTGAGAAAAAAGATTGATTTCATTCTAAAGTAATACATATCGATATGGACCTTACGATGTGGTATCCACCTTGACAAAAGTATGTATTGTGTGAAAGTCCAAAACAACAGTGAATTCATTTTCAGCCAACACTGTCTTTTTGAAAGGTTTGCTGCCCCGTGTGAGGATCGAACTCACGACCTTCAGATTATGAGACTGACGCGCTACCTACTGCGCTAACGAGGCCATTCTTGCAAAAATATCCAAAATGAAGAAAAAAATATCGATTCCCGAACGTCAGATTTTTACAGTGATGTTGAAACCACCGTGCCAAAATGTATGTATCGTCTGAAATTCGACAACCCCTGAGAAAAAAGATTGATATTCTAAAGTAATACATATCGATATGGACCTTACGATGTGGTATCCACCTTGACAAAAGTATGTATTGTGTGAAAGTCCAAAACGACAGTGAATTCATTTTCACCTTCAGCCAACACTGTCTTTTTGAAAGCTTTGCTGCCCCGTGTGAGGATCGAACTCACGACCTTCAGATTATGAGACTGACGCGCTACCTACTGCGCTAACGAGGCCCTTCTTGTAAAAATATCCAAAATGAAGGAAAAAAATATCGATACCGAACGTCAGATTTTTACAGTGATGTTGAAACCACCGTGCCAAAATGTATGTATGGTCTGAAATTCGACAACCCCTGAGAAAAAAGATTGATTTCATTCTAAAGTAATACATATCGATATGGACCTTACGATGTGGTATCCACCTTGACAAAAGTATGTATTGTGTGAAAGTCCAAAACAACAGTGAATTCCTTTTCAGCCAACACTGTCTTTTTGAAAGGTTTGCTGCCCCGTGTGAGGATCGAACTCACGACCTTCAGATTATGAGACTGACGCGCTACCTACTGCGCTAACGAGGCCCTTCTTGCAAAAATATCCAAAATGAAGAAAAAAATATATCGATTCCCGAACGTCAGATTTTTACAGTGATGTTGAAACCACCGTGCCAAAATGTATGTATCGTCTGAAATTCGACAACCCCTGAGAAAAAAGATTGATTTCATTCTAAAGTAATACATATCGATATGGACCTTACGATGTGGTATCCACCTTGACAAAAGTATGTATTGTGTGAAAGTCCAAAATGACAGTGAATTCATTTTCACCATTTCAGCCAACACTGTCTTTTTGAAAGGTTTGCTGCCCCGTGTGAGGATCGAACTCACGACCTTCAGATTATGAGACTGACGCGCTACCTACTGCGCTAACGAGGCCCTTTTGCAAAAATATCCAAAATGAAGAAAAAAAAAATATCATACCGAACGTCAGATTTTTACAGTGATGTTGAAACCACCGTGCCAAAATGTATGTATGGTCTGAAATTCGACAACCCCTGAGAAAAAAAGATTGATTTCATTCTAAAGTAATACATATCGATATGGACCTTACGATGTGGTATCCACCTTGACAAAAGTATGTATTGTGTGAAAGTCCAAAACACAGTGAATTCATTTTCACCAACACTGTCTTTTTGAAAGGTTTGCTGCCCCGTGTGAGGATCGAACTCACGACCTTCAGATTATGAGACTGACGCGCTACCTACTGCGCTAACGAGGCCAATCTTGCAAAAATATCCAAAATGAAGAAAAAAATATCGATTCCCGAACGTCAGATTTTTACAGTGATGTTGAAACCACCGTGCCAAAATGTATGTATGGTCTGAAATTCGACAACCCCTGAGAAAAAAGATTGATTTCATTCTAAAGTAATACATATCGATATGGACCTTACGATGTGGTATCCACCTTGACAAAAGTATGTATTGTGTGAAAGTCCAAAATGACAGTGAATTCATTTTTTCACCTTCTTCAGCCAACACTGTCTTTTTGAAAGCTTTGCTGCCCCGTGTGAGGATCGAACTCACGACCTTCAGATTATGAGACTGACGCGCTACCTACTGCGCTAACGAGGCCCTTCTTGAAAAAATATCCAAAATGAAGGAAAAAAATATCGATACCGAACGTCAGATTTTTACAGTGATGTTGAAACCACCGTGCCAAAATGTATGTATGGTCTGAAATTCGACAACCCCTGAGAAAAAAGATTGATTTCATTCTAAAGTAATACATATCGATATGGACCTTACGATGTGGTATCCACCTTGACAAAAGTATGTATTGTGTGAAAGTCCAAAACAACAGTGAATTCATTTTCAGCCAACACTGTCTTTTTGAAAGGTTTGCTGCCCCGTGTGAGGATCGAACTCACGACCTTCAGATTATGAGACTGACGCGCTACCTACTGCGCTAACGAGGCCCTTCTTGCAAAAATATCCAAAATGAAGAAAAAAAATATATGATTCCCGAACGTCAGATTTTTACAGTGATGTTGAAACCACCGTGCCAAAATGTATGTATCGTCTGAAATTCGACAACCCCTGAGAAAAAAGATTGATTTCATTCTAAAGTAATACATATCGATATGGACCTTACGATGTGGTATCCACCTTGACAAAAGTATGTATTGTGTGAAAGTCCAAAACAACAGTGAATTCATTTTCACCTTCAGCCAGCCACACTGTCTTTTTGAAAGCTTTGCTGCCCCGTGTGAGGATCGAACTCATGACCTTCAGATTATGATTTGACGCACTACCTACTGCGCTAACGAGGCCCTTTTTGCCAAAATATCCAAAATGAAGAAAAAAATATCACTACCGAACGTCAGATTTTGACAGTGATGTTGAAACCACCGTGCCAAAATGTATGTATGGTCTGAAATTCGACAACCCCTGAGAAAAAAAGATTGATTTCATTCTAAAGTAATACATATCGATATGGACCTTACGATGTGGTATCCACCTTGACAAAAGTATGTATTGTGTGAAAGTCCAAAACAACAGTGAATTCATTTTCAGCCAACACTGTCTTTTTGAAAGGTTTGCTGCCCCGTGTGAGGATCGAACTCACGACCTTCAGATTATGAGACTGACGCGCTACCTACTGCGCTAACGAGGCCCTTCTTGTAAAAATATCCAAAATGAAGAAAAAAATATCGATTCCCGAACGTCAGATTTTTACAGTGATGTTGAAACCACCGTGCCAAAATGTATGTATCGTCTGAAATTCGACAACCCCTGAGAAAAAAGATTGATTTCATTCTAAAGTAATACATATCGATATGGACCTTACGATGTGGTATCCACCTTGACAAAAGTATGTATTGTGTGAAAGTCCAAAACAACAGTGAATTCATTTTCAGCCAACACTGTCTTTTTGAAAGGTTTGCTGCCCCGTGTGAGGATCAAACTCACGACCTTCAGATTATGAGACTGACGCGCTACCTACTGCGCTAGAGGCCATTCTTGCAAAAATATCCAAAATGAAGAAAAAAATATCGATTCCCGAACGTCAGATTTTTACAGTGATGTTGAAACCACCGTGCCAAAATGTATGTATCGTCTGAAATTCGACAACCCCTGAGAAAAAAAGATTGATTTCATTCTAAAGTAATACATATCGATATGGACCTTACGATGTGGTATCCACCTTGACAAAAGTATGTATTGTGTGAAAGTCCAAAATGACAGTGAATTCATTTTCACCTTCAGCCAACACTGTCTTTTTGAAAGGTTTGCTGCCCCGTGTGAGGATCGAACTCACGACCTTCAGATTATGAGACTGACGCTACCTACTGCGCTAACGAGGCCCTTTATGACAAAATATCCAAAATGAAGAAAAAAATATCACTACCGAACGTCAGATTTTTACATTGATGTTGAAACCACCGTGCCAAAATGTATGTATGGTCTGAAATTCGACAACCCCTGAGAAAAAAAGATTGATTTCATTCTAAAGTAATACATATCGATATGGACCTTACGATGTGGTATCCACCTTGACAAAAGTATGTATTGTGTGAAAGTCCAAAACAACAGTGAATTCATTTTCAGCCAACACTGTCTTTTTGAAAGGTTTGCTGCCCCGTGTGAGGATCGAACTCACGACCTTCAGATTATGAGACTGACGCGCTACCTACTGCGCTAACGAGGCCCTTCTTGCAAAAATATCCAAAATGAAGAAAAAAATATCGATTCCCGAACGTCAGATTTTTACAGTGATGTTGAAACCACCGTGCCAAAATGTATGTATCGTCTGAAATTCGACAACCCCTGAGAAAAAAAGATTGATTTCATTCTAAAGTAATACATATCGATATGGACCTTACGATGTGGTATCCACCTTGACAAAAGTATGTATTGTGTGAAAGTCCAAAACGACAGTGAATTCATTTTCACCTTCAGCCAACACTGTCTTTTTGAAAGGTTTGCTGCCCCGTGTGAGGATCGAACTCACGACCTTCAGATTATGAGACTGACACGCTACCTACTGCGCTAACGAGGCCCTTCTTGTAAAAATATCCAAAAAGAAGAAAAAAATATCGATACCGAACTTCAGATTTTTACAGTGATGTTGAAACCACCGTGCCAAAATGTATGTATGGTCTGAAATTCGACAACCCCTGAGAAAAAAGATTGATTTCATTCTAAAGTAATACATATCGATATGGACCTTACGATGTGGTATCCACCTTGACAAAAGTATGTATTGTGTGAAAGTCCAAAACAACAGTGAATTCATTTTCAGCCAACACTGTCTTTTTGAAAGGTTTGCTGCCCCGTGTGAGGATCGAACTCACGACCTTCAGATTATGAGACTGACGCGCTACCTACTGCGCTAACGAGGCCCTTCTTGCAAAAATATCCAAAATGAAGAAAAAAAAAAATATCGATTCCCGAACGTCAGATTTTTACAGTGATGTTGAAACCACCGTGCCAAAATGTTGTATATCTGAAAATTCGACAACCCCTGAGAAAAAAGATTGATTTCATTCTAAAGTAATACATATCGATATGGACCTTACGATGTGGTATCCACCTTGACAAAAGTATGTATTGTGTGAAAGTCCAAAACAACAGGGAATTCATTTTCACCTTCAGCCAACACTGTCTTTTTGAAAGGTTTGCTGCCCGGTGTGAGGATCGAACTCACGACCTTCAGATTATGAGACTGACGCGCTACCTACTGCGCTAACGAGGCCCTTCTTGCAAAAATATCCAAAATGAAGAAAAAAATATCGATTCCCGAACGTCAGATTTTTACAGTGATGTTGAAACCACCGTGCCAAAATGTATGTATCGTCTGAAATTCGACAACCCCTGAGAAAAAAGATTGATTTCATTCTAAAGTAATCCATATCGATATGGACCTTACGATGTGGTATCCACCTTGACAAAAGTATGTATTGTGTGAAAGTCCAAAATGACAGTGAATTCATTTTCACTCATCTTCAGCCAACACTGTCTTTTTGAAAGCTTTGCTGCCCCGTGTGAGGATCGAACTCACGACCTTCAGATTATGAGACTGACGCACTACCTACTGCGCTAACGAGGCCCTTTTTGCCAAAATATCCAAAATGAAGAAAAAAATATCACTACCGAACGTCAGATTTTGACAGTGATGTTGAAACCACCGTGCCAAAATGTATGTATGGTCTGAAATTCGACAACCCCTGAGAAAAAAAGATTGATTTCATTCTAAAGTAATACATATCGATATGGACCTTACGATGTGGTATCCACCTTGACAAAAGTATGTATTGTGTGAAAGTCCAAAACAACAGTGAATTCCTTTTCAGCCAACACTGTCTTTTTGAAAGGTTTGCTGCCCCGTGTGAGGATCGAACTCACGACCTTCAGATTATGAGACTGACGCGCTACCTACTGCGCTAACGAGGCCCTTCTTGCAAAAATATCCAAAATGAAGAAAAAAAATATCGATTCCCGAACGTCAGATTTTTACAGTGATGTTGAAACCACCTTGCCAAAATGTATGTATCGTCTGAAATTCGACAACCCCTGAGAAAAAAGATTGATTTCATTCTAAAGTAATACATATCGATATGGACCTTACGATGTGGTATCCACCTTGACAAAAGTATGTATTGTGTGAAAGTCCAAAACAACAGTGAATTCATTTTCAGCCAACACTGTCTTTTTGAAAGGTTTGCTGCCCCGTGTGAGGATCGAACTCACGACCTTCAGATTATGAGACTGACGCGCTACCTACTGCGCTAACGAGGCCCTTCTTGTAAAAATATCCAAAATGAAGAAAAAAATATAGATTCCCGAACGTCAGATTTTTACAGTGATGTTGAAACCACCGTGCCAAAATGTATGTATCGTCTGAAATTCGACAACCCCTGAGAAAAAAGATTGATTTCATTCTAAAGTAATACATATCGATATGGACCTTACGATGTGGTATCCACCTTGACAAAAGTATGTATTGTGTGAAAGTCCAAAACAACAGTGAATTCATTTTCACTTCCTTCAGCCAACACTGTCTTTTTGAAAGCTTTGCTGCCCCGTGTGAGGATCGAACTCACGACCTTCAGATTATGAGACTGACGCACTACCTACTGCGCTAACGAGGCCCTTTTTGCCAAAATATCCAAAATGAAGAAAAAAATATCACTACCGAACGTCAGATTTTGACAGTGATGTTGAAACCACCGTGCCAAAATGTATGTATGGTCTGAAATTCGACAACCCCTGAGAAAAAAAGATTGATTTCATTCTAAAGTAATACATATCGATATGGACCTTACGATGTGGTATCCACCTTGACAAAAGTATGTATTGTGTGAAAGTCCAAAACAACAGTGAATTCATTTTCAGCCAACACTGTCTTTTTGAAAGGTTTGCTGCCCCGTGTGAGGATCGAACTCACGACCTTCAGATTATGAGACTGACGCGCTACCTACTGCGCTAACGAGGCCCTTCTTGTAAAAATATCCAAAATGAAGAAAAAAATATCGATTCCCGAACGTCAGATTTTTACAGTGATGTTGAAACCACCGTGCCAAAATGTATGTATCGTCTGAAATTCGACAACCCCTGAGAAAAAAGATTGATTTCATTCTAAAGTAATACATATCGATATGGACCTTACGATGTGGTATCCACCTTGACAAAAGTATGTATTGTGTGAAAGTCCAAAACAACAGTGAATTCATTTTCACCTTCAGCCAACACTGTCTTTTTGAAAGGTTTGCTGCCCCGTGTGAGGATCGAACTCACGACCTTCAGATTATGAGACTGACGCGCTACCTACTGCGCTAACGAGGCCCTTCTTTGCCAAAATATCCAAAATGAAGAAAAAAAAATATCGATACCGAACGTCAGATTTTTACAGTGATGTTGAAACCACCGTGCCAAAATGTATGTATGGTCTGAAATTCGACAACCCCTGAGAAAAAAAGATTGATTTCATTCTAAAGTAATACATATCGATATGGACCTTACGATGTGGTATCCACCTTGACAAAAGTATGTATTGTGTGAAAGTCCAAAACAACAGTGAATTCATTTTCACTTCTTCAGCCAACACTGTCTTTTTGAAAGGTTTGCTGCCCCGTGTGAGGATCGAACTCACGACCTTCAGATTATGAGACTGACGCGCTACCTACTGCGCTAACGAAGGCCCTTCTTGTAAAAATATCCAAAATGAAGAAAAAAATATCGATACCGAACTTCAGATTTTTACAGTGATGTTGAAACCACCGTGCCAAAATGTATGTATGGTCTGAAATTCGACAACCCTGAGAAAAAAAGATTGATTTCAATCTAAAGTAATACATATCGATATGGACCTTACGATGTGGTATCCACCTTGACAAAAGTATGTATTGTGTGAAAGTCCAAAACAACAGTGTATTCATTTTCACCTTCAGCCAACACTGTCTTTTTAAAAGCTTTGCTGCCCCGTGTGAGGATCGAAACTCACGACCTTCAGATTATGAGACTGACGCGCTACCTACTGCACTAACGAGGCCCTTCATGAAAAAATATCCAAAATGAAGGAAAAAAATATCGATACCGAACGTCAGATTTTTACAGTGATGTTGAAACCACCGTGCCAAAATGTATGTATGGTCTGAAATTCGACAACCCTGAGAAAAAAGATTGATTTCATTCTAAAGTAATACATATCGATATGGACCTTACGATGTGGTATCCACCTTGACAAAAGTATGTATTGTGTGAAAGTCCAAAATAACAGTGAATTCATTTTCACCTTCAGCCAACACTGTCTTTTTGAAAGGTTTGCTGCCCCGTGTGAGGATCGAACTCACGACCTTCAGATTATGAGACTGACGCGCTACCTACTGCGCTAACGAGGCCCTTCTTGTAAAATATCCAAAATGAAGAAAAAAATATAGATTCCCGAACGGCAGATTTTTACAGTGATGTTGAAACCACCGTGCCAAAATGTATGTATCGTCTGAAATTCGACAACCCCTGAGAAAAAAGATTGATTTCATTCTAAAGTAATACATATCGATATGGACCTTACGATGTGGTATCCACCTTGACAAAAGTATGTATTGTGTGAAAGTCCAAAACAACAGTGAATTCATTTTCAGCCAACACTGTCTTTTTGAAAGGTTTGCTACCCCGTGTGAGGATCGAACTCACGACCTTCAGATTATGAGACTAACGCGCTACCTACTGCGCTAACGAGGCCATTCTTGCAAAAATATCCAAAAAGAAGAAAAAAAAATATCAATTCCCGAACGTCAGATTTTTACAGTGATGTTGAAACCACCGTGCCAAAATGTATGTATCGTCTGAAATTCGACAACCCCTGAGAAAAAAAGATTGATTTCATTCTAAAGTAATACATATCGATATGGACCTTACGATGTGGTATCCACCTTGACAAAAGTATGTATTGTGTGAAAGTCCAAAACGACAGTGTATTCATTTTCAATTCTTCAGCCAACACTGTCTTTTTAAAAGCTTTGCTGCCCCGTGTGAGGATCGAACTCACGACCTTCAGATTATGAGACTGACGCGCTACCTACTGCGCTAACGAGGCCCTTCTTGCAAAAATATCCAAAAAGAAGAAAAAAATATCGATACCGAACGTCAGATTTTTACAGTGATGTTGAAACCACCGTGCCAAAATGTATGTATGGTCTGAAATTCGACAACCCCTGAGAAAAAAGATTGATTTCATTCTAAAGTAATACATATCGATATGGACCTTACGATGTGGTATCCACCTTGACAAAAGTATGTATTGTGTGAAAGTCCAAAACAACAGTGAATTCATTTTCAGCCAACACTGTCTTTTTGAAAGGTTTGCTGCCCCGTGTGAGGATCGAACTCACGACCTTCAGATTATGAGACTGACGCGCTACCTACTGCGCTAACGAGGCCCTTCTTGTAAAAATATCCAAAATGAAGAAAAAAAAAATATCGATTCCGAACTTCAGATTTTTACAGTGATGTTGAAACCACCGTGCCAAAATGTATGTATCGTCTGAAATTCGACAACCCCTGAGAAAAAAGATTGATTTCATTCTAAAGTAATACATATCGATATGGACCTTACGATGTGGTATCCACCTTGACAAAAGTATGTATTGTGTGAAAGTCCAAAATGAACAGTGAATTCATTTTCACCTTCAGCCAACACTGTCTTTTTGAAAGGTTTGCTGCCCCGTGTGAGGATCGAACTCACGACCTTCAGATTATGAGACTGACGCGCTACCTACTGCGCTAACGAGGCCCTTCTTGCAAAAAATATCCAAAATGAAGAAAAAAATATCGATTACCGAACGTCAGATTTTTACAGTGATGTTGAAACCACCGTGCCAAAATGTATGTATGGTCTGAAATTCGACAACCCCTGAGAAAAAAGATTGATTTCATTCTAAAGTAATACATATCGATATGGACCTTACGATGTGGTATCCACCTTGACAAAAGTATGTATTGTGTGAAAGTCCAAAACAACAGTGAATTCATTTTCACAGCCAACACTGTCTTTTTGAAAGGTTTGCTGCCCCGTGTGAGGATCGAACTCACGACCTTCAGATTATGAGACTGACGCGCTACCTACTGCGCTAACGAGGCCAATCTTGCAAAAATATCCAAAATGAAGAAAAAAATATCGATTCCCGAACGTCAGATTTTTACAGTGATGTTGAAACCACCGTGCCAAAATGTATGTATGGTCTGAAATTCGACAACCCCTGAGAAAAAAGATTGATTTCATTCTAAAGTAATACATATCGATATGGACCTTACGATGTGGTATCCACCTTGACAAAAGTATGTATTGTGTGAAAGTCCAAAACAACAGTGAATTCATTTTCACCATCAGCCAACACTGTCTTTTTGAAAGGTTTGCTGCCCCGTGTGAGGATCGAACTCACGACCTTCAGATTATGAGACTGACGCGCTACCTACTGCGCTAACGAGGCCCTTCTTGTAAAAATATCCAAAATGAAGAAAAAAAATATTGATTCCCCGAACGTCAGATTTTTACAGTGATGTTGAAACCACCTTGCCAAAATGTATGTATGGTCTGAAATTCGCCAACCCCGGAGAAAAAAGATTGATTTCATTCTAAAGTAATACATATCGATATGGACCTTACGATGTGGTATCCACCTTGACAAAAGTATGTATTGTGTGAATGTCCAAAACTACAGGGAATCCATTTTCAGCCAACACTGTCTTTTTGAAAGGTTTGCTGCCCCGTGTGAGGATCGAACTCACGACCTTCAGATTATGAGACTGACGCGCTACCTACTGCGCTAACGAGGCCATTCTTGCAAAAATATCCAAAATGAAGAAAAAAATATCGATTCCCGAACGTAAGATTTTTACAGTGATGTTGAAACCACCTTGCCAAAATGTATGTATCGTCTGAAATTCGACAACCCCTGAGACAAAAAGATTGATTTCATTCTAAAGTAATACATATCGATATGGACCTTACGATGTGGTATCCACCTTGACAAAAGTATGTATTGTGTGAAAGTCCAAAATGACAGTGAATTCATTTTCACCTTCAGCCAACACTGTCTTTTTGAAAGCTTTGCTGCCCCGTGTGAGGATCGAACTCACGACCTTCAGATTATGAGACTGACGCGCTACCTACTGCGCTAACGAGGCCCTTTTTGCCAAAATATCCAAAATGAAGAAAAAAATATCATACCGAACGTCAGATTTTTACAGTGATGTTGAAACCACCGTGCCAAAATGTATGTATGGTCTGAAATTCGACAACCCCTGAGAAAAAAGATTGATTTCATTCTAAAGTAATACATATCGATATGGACCTTACGATGTGGTATCCACCTTGACAAAAGTATGTATTGTGTGAAAGTCCAAAACAACAGTGAATTCATTTTCAGCCAACACTGTCTTTTTGAAAGGTTTGCTGCCCCGTGTGAGGATCGAACTCACGACCTTCAGATTATGAGACTGACGCGCTACCTACTGCGCTAACGAGGCCCTTCTTGTAAAAATATCCAAAATGAAGAAAAAAATATCGATTCCCGAACGTCAGATTTTTACAGTGATGTTGAAACCACCGTGCCAAAATGTATGTATGGTCTGAAATTCGACAACCCCTGAGAAAAAAGATTGATTTCATTCTAAAGTAATACATATCGATATGGACCTTACGATGTGGTATCCACCTTGACAAAAGTATGTATTGTGTGAAAGTCCAAAACAACAGTGAATTCATTTTCAGCCAACACTGTCTTTTTGAAAGGTTTGCTGCCCCGTGTGAGGATCGAACTCACGACCTTCAGATTATGAGACTGACGCGCTACCTACTGCGCTAACGAGGCCCTTCTTGCAAAAAATATCCAAAATGAAGAAAAAAATATCGATTCCCGAACGTCAGATTTTTACAGTGATGTTGAAACCACCGTGCCAAAATGTATGTATCGTCTGAAATTCGACAACCCCTGAGAAAAAAGATTGATTTCATTCTAAAGTAATACATATCGATATGGACCTTACGATGTGGTATCCACCTTGACAAAAGTATGTATTGTGTGAAAGTCCAAAATGACAGTGAATTCATTTTCACCTTCAGCCAACACTGTCTTTTTGAAAGCTTTGCTGCCCCGTGTGAGGATCAAACTCATGACCTTCAGATTATGAGACTGACGCGCTACCTACTGCGCTAACGAGGCCCTTCTTGCCAAAAAATATCCAAAATGAAGAAAAAAAAATCATACCGAACGTCAGATTTTGACAGTGATGTTGAAACCACCGTGCCAAAATGTATGTATGGTCTGAAATTCGACAACCCCTGAGAAAAAAGATTGATTTCATTCTAAAGTAATACATATCGATATGGACCTTACGATGTGGTATCCACCTTGACAAAAGTATGTATTGTGTGAAAGTCCAAAACAACAGTGAATTCATTTTCAGCCAACACTGTCTTTTTGAAAGGTTTGCTGCCCCGTGTGAGGATCGAACTCACGACCTTCAGATTATGAGACTGACGCGCTACCTACTGCTCTAACGAGGCCCTTCTTGTAAAAATATCCAAAATGAAGAAAAAAAATATCGATTCCCGAACGTCAGATTTTTACAGTGATGTTGAAACCACCGTGCCAAAATGTATGTATGGTCTGAAATTCGACAACCCCTGAGAAAAAAGATTGATTTCATTCTAAAGTAATACATATCGATATGGACCTTACGATGTGGTATCCACCTTGACAAAAGTATGTATTGTGTGAAAGTCCAAAACAACAGTGAATTCATTTTCACCTTCAGCCAACACTGTCTTTTTGAAAGGTTTGCTGCCCCGTGTGAGGATCGAACTCACGACCTTCAGATTATGAGACTGACGCGCTACCTACTGCGCTAACGAGGCCCTTCTTGAAAAAATATCCAAAATGAAGGAAAAAAATATCGATACCGAACGTCAGATTTTTACAGTGATGTTGAAACCACCGTGCCAAAATGTATGTATCGTCTGAAATTCGACAACCCCTGAGACAAAAAGATTGATTTCATTCTAAAGTAATACATATCGATATGGACCTTACGATGTGGTATCCACCTTGACAAAAGTATGTATTGTGTGAAAGTCCAAAATGACAGTGAATTCATTTTCACCTTCAGCCAACACTGTCTTTTTGAAAGGTTTGCTGCCCCGTGTGAGGATCGAACTCACGACCTTCAGATTATGAGACTGACGCGCTACCTACTGCGCTAACGAGGCCCTTTTTGCAAAAATATCCAAAATGAAGAAAAAAATATCATACCGAACGTCAGATTTTGACAGTGATGTTGAAACCACCGTGCCAAAATGTATGTATGGTCTGAAATTCGACAACCCCTGAGAAAAAAGATTGATTTCATTCTAAAGTAATACATATCGATATGGACCTTACGATGTGGTATCCACCTTGACAAAAGTATGTATTGTGTGAAAGTCCAAAACAACAGTGAATTCATTTTCAGCCAACACTGTCTTTTTGAAAGGTTTGCTGCCCCGTGTGAGGATTGAACTCACGACCTTCAGATTATGAGACTGACGCGCTACCTACTGCGCTAACGAGGCCCTTCTTATAAAAATATCCAAAATGAAGAAAAAAATATAGATTCCCGAACTTCAGATTTTTACAGTGATGTTGAAACCACCGTGCCAAAATGTATGTATCGTCTGAAATTCGACAACCCCTGAGAAAAAAGATTGATTTCATTCTAAAGTAATACATATCGATATGGACCTTACGATGTGGTATCCACCTTGACAAAAGTATGTATTGTGTGAAAGTCCAAAACAACAGTGAATTCATTTTCACCTTCAGCCAACACTGTCTTTTTGAAAGGTTTGCTGCCCCGTGTGAGGATCGAACTCACGACCTTCAGATTATGAGACTGACGCGCTACCTACTGCGCTAACGAGGCCCTTCTTGCAAAAATATCCAAAATGAAGAAAAAAATATCGATTCCCGAACGTCAGATTTTTACAGTGATGTTGAAACCACCGTGCCAAAATGTATGTATCGTCTGAAATTCGACAACCCCTGAGAAAAAAGATTGATTTCATTCTAAAGTAATACATATCGATATGGACCTTACGATGTGGTATCCACCTTGACAAAAGTATGTATTGTGTGAAAGTCCAAAACACAGTGAATTCATTTTCACCTTCAGCCAACACTGTCTTTTTGAAAGGTTTGCTGCCCCGTGTGAGGATCGAACTCACGACCTTCAGATTATGAGACTGACGCGCTACCTACTGCGCTAACGAGGCCCTTCTTGTAAAAATATCCAAAATGAAGAAAAAAATATCGATACCGAACTTCAGATTTTTACAGTGATGTTGAAACCACCGTGCCAAAATGTATGTCTGGTCTGAAATTCGACAACCCCTGAGAAAAAAGATTGATTTCATTCTAAAGTAATACATATCGATATGGACCTTACGATGTGGTATCCACCTTGACAAAAGTATGTATTGTGTGAAAGTCCAAAACAACAATGTATTCATTTTCACCTTCAGCCAACACTGTCTTTTCAGAAGGTTTGCTGCCCCGTGTGAGGATCGAACTCACGACCTTCAGATTATGAGACTGACGCGCTACCTACTGCGCTAACGAGGCCCTTCTTGTAAAAATATCCAAAATGAAGAAAAAAATATCGATACCCGAACGTCAGATTTTTACAGTGATGTTGAAACCACCGTGCCAAAATGTATGTATGGTCTGAAATTCGACAACCCTGAGAAAAAAGATTGATTTCATTCTAAAGTAATACATATCGATATGGACCTTACGATGTGGTATCCACCTTGACAAAAGTATGTATTGTGTGAAAGTCCAAAACAACAGTGAATTCATTTTCACTTCATCTTCAGCCAACACTGTCTTTTTGAAAGGTTTGCTGCCCCGTGTGAGGATCGAACTCACGACCTTCAGATTATGAGACTGACGCGCTACCTACTGCGCTAACGAGGCCCTTCTTGCAAAAATATCCAAAATGAAGAAAAAAATATCGATTCCCGAACTTCAGATTTTTACAGTGATGTTGAAACCACCGTGCCAAAATGTATGTATCGTCTGAAATTCGACAACCCCTGAGAAAAAAGATTGATTTCATTCTAAAGTAATACATATCGATATGGACCTTACGATGTGGTATCCACCTTGACAAAAGTATGTATTGTGTGAAAGTCCAAAATGACAGTGAATTCATTTTCACCTTCAGCCAACACTGTCTTTTTGAAAGGTTTGCTGCCCCGTGTGAGGATCGAACTCACGACCTTCAGATTATGAGACTGACGCGCTACCTACTGCGCTAACGAGGCACTTCTTTTTAAAATATCCAAAATGAAGAAAAAAAATATCGATACCGAACTTCAGATTTTGACAGTGATGTTGAAACCACCGTGCCAAAATGTATGTATGGTCTGAAATTCGACAACCCTGAGAAAAAAGATTGATTTCATTCTAAAGTAATACATATCGATATGGACCTTACGATGTGGTATCCACCTTGACAAAAGTATGTATTGTGTGAAAGTCCAAAACACAGTGTATTCATTTTCACCTTCAGCCAACACTGTCTTTTTAAAAGCTTTGCTGCCCCGTGTGAGGATCGAACTCACGACCTTCAGATTATGAGACTGACGCGCTACCTACTGCGCTAACGAGGCCCTTCTTGTAAAAATATCCAAAAAGAAGAAAAAAAATATCGATACCGAACGTCAGATTTTTACAGTGATGTCGAAACCACCGTGCCAAAATGTATGTATGGTCTGAAATTCGACAACCCCTGAGAAAAAAGATTGATTTCATTCTAAAGTAATACATATCGATATGGACCTTACGATGTGGTATCCACCTTGACAAAAGTATGTATTGTGTGAAAGTCCAAAATAACAGTGAATTCATTTTCACTTCATCTTCAGCCAACACTGTCTTTTTGAAAGGTTTGCTGCCCCGTGTGAGGATCGAACTCACGACCTTCAGATTATGAGACTGACGCGCTACCTACTGCGCTAACGAGGCCCTTCTTGTAAAAATATCCAAAATGAAGAAAAAAATATAGATTCCCGAACGTCAGATTTTTACAGTGATGTTGAAACCACCGTGCCAAAATGTATGTATCGTCTGAAATTCGACAACCCCTGAGAAAAAAGATTGATTTCATTCTAAAGTAATACATATCGATATGGACCTTACGATGTGGTATCCACCTTGACAAAAGTATGTATTGTGTGAAAGTCCAAAACAACAGTGAATTCCTTTTCAGCCAACACTGTCTTTTTGAAAGGTTTGCTGCCCCGTGTGAGGATCGAACTCACGACCTTCAGATTATGAGACTGACGCGCTACCTACTGCGCTAACGAGGACATTCTTGCAAAAATATCCAAAATGAAGAAAAAAATATCGATTCCCGAACTTCAGATTTTTACAGTGATGTTGAAACCACCGTGCCAAAATGTATGTATGGTCTGAAATTCGACAACCCCTGAGACAAAAAGATTGATTTCATTCTAAAGTAATAAATATCGATATGGACTTTACGATGTGGTATCCACCTTGACAAAAGTATGTATTGTGTGAAAGTCCAAAACAACAGTGAATTCATTTTCACCTTCAGCCAACACTGTCTTTTTGAAAGGTTTGCTGCCCCGTGTGAGGATCGAACTCACGACCTTCAGATTATGAGACTGACGCGCTACCTACTGCGCTAACGAGGCCCTTCTTGCAAAAATATCCAAAATGAAGAAAAAAAATATCGATTCCCGAACGTCAGATTTTTACAGTGATGTTGAAACCACCGTGCCAAAATGTATGTATGGTCTGAAATTCGACAACCCCTGAGAAAAAAGATTGATTTCATTCTAAAGTAATACATATCGATATGGACCTTACGATGTGGTATCCACCTTGACAAAAGTATGTATTGTGTGAAAGTCCAAAACAACAGTGAATTCATTTTCACCTTCAGCCAACACTGTCTTTTTAAAAGGTTTGCTGCCCCGTGTGAGGATCGAACTCACGACCTTCAGATTATGAGACTGACGCGCTACCTACTGCGCTAACGAGGCCCTTCTTGTAAAAATATCCAAAAAGAAGAAAAAAAAATATCGATACCGAACGTCAGATTTTTACAGTGATGTTGAAACCACCGTGCCAAAATGTATGTATCGTCTGAAATTCGACAACCCCTGAGAAAAAAGATTGATTTCATTCTAAAGTAATACATATCGATATGGACCTTACGATGTGGTATCCACCTTGACAAAAGTATGTATTGTGTGAAAGTCCAAAACAACAGTGAATTCATTTTCAGCCAACACTGTCTTTTTGAAAGGTTTGCTGCCCCGTGTGAGGATCGAACTCACGACCTTCAGATTATGAGACTGACGCGCTACCTACTGCGCTAACGAGGCCCTTCTTGTAAAATATCCAAAATGAAGAAAAAAATATCGATTCCCGAACGTCAGATTTTTACAGTGATGTTGAAACCACCGTGCCAAAATGTATGTATGTCTGAAATTCGACAACCCCTGAGACAAAAAGATTGATTTCATTCTAAAGTAATACATATCGATATGGACCTTACGATGTGGTATCCACCTTGACAAAAGTATGTATTGTGTGAATGTCCAAAACAACAGGGAATTCATTTTCACCCAACACTGTCTTTTTGAAAGGTTTGCTGCCCCGTGTGAGGATCGAACTCACGACCTTCAGATTATGAGACTGACGCGCTACCTACTGCGCTAACGAGGCCAATCTTGCAAAAATATCCGAAATGAAGAAAAAAAATATCGATTCCCGAACGTCAGATTTTTACAGTGATGTTGAAACCACCGTGCCAAAATGTATGTATCGTCTGAAATTCGACAACCCCTGAGAAAAAAGATTGATTTCATTCTAAAGTAATACATATCGATATGGACCTTACGATGTGGTATCCACCTTGACAAAAGTATGTATTGTGTGAAAGTCCAAAACGACAGTGAATTCATTTTCACTTCATCTTCAGCCAACACTGTCTTTTTGAAAGCTTTGCTGCCCCGTGTGAGGATCGAACTCACGACCTTCAGATTATGAGACTGACGCGCTACCTACTGCGCTAACGAGGCCCTTCTTGCAAAAATATCCAAAATGAAGAAAAAAATATTGATTCCCGAACGTCAGATTTTTACAGTGATGTTGAAACCACCGTGCCAAAATGTATGTATCGGTCTGAAATTCGACAACCCCTGAGAAAAAAGATTGATTTCATTCTAAAGTAATACATATCGATATGGACCTTACGATGTGGTATCCACCTTGACAAAAGTATGTATTGTGTGAAAGTCCAAAACAACAGTGAATTCCTTTTCAGCCAACACTGTCTTTTTGAAAGGTTTGCTGCCCCGTGTGAGGATCGAACTCACGACCTTAGGATTATGAGACTAACGCGCTACCTACTGCGCTAACGAGGCCATTCTTGCAAAAATATCCAAAATGAAGAAAAAAATATCGATTCCCGAACGTAAGATTTTTACAGTGATGTTGAAACCACCTTGCCAAAATGTATGTATCGTCTGAAATTCGACAACCCCTGAGAAAAAAGATTGATTTCATTCTAAAGTAATACATATCGATATGGACCTTACGATGTGGTATCCACCTTGACAAAAGTATGTATTGTGTGAAAGTCCAAAACAACAGTGAATTCATTTTCACCTTCAGCCAACACTGTCTTTTTGGAAGGTTTGCTGCCCCGTGTGAGGATCGAACTCACGACCTTCAGATTATGAGACTGACGCGCTACCTACTGCGCTAACGAGGCCCTTCTTGTAAAAATATCCAAAATGAAGAAAAAAATATCGATTCCCGAACGTCAGATTTTTACAGTGATGTCGAAACCACCGTGCCAAAATGTATGTATGGTCTGAAATTCGACAACCCCTGAGAAAAAAGATTGATTTCATTCTAAAGTAATACATATCGATATGGACCTTACGATGTGGTATCCACCTTGACAAAAGTATGTATTGTGTGAAAGTCCAAAACAACAGTGAATTCATTTTCACCTTCAGCCAACACTGTCTTTTTGAAAGGTTTGCTGCCCCGTGTGAGGATCGAACTCACGACCTTCAGATTATGAGACTGACGCGCTACCTACTGCGCTAACGAGGCCCTTCTTGAAAAAATATCCAAAAAGAAGAAAAAAAAATATCGATACCGAACGTCAGATTTTTACAGTGATGTTGAAACCACCGTGCCAAAATGTATGTATGGTCTGAAATTCGACAACCCCTGAGAAAAAAAGATTGATTTCATTCTAAAGTAATACATATCGATATGGACCTTACGATGTGGTATCCACCTTGACAAAAGTATGTATTGTGTGAAAGTCCAAAATGACAGTGAATTCATTTTCACCTTCAGCCAACACTGTCTTTTTGAAAGCTTTGCTGCCCCGTGTGAGGATCGAACTCACGACTTCAGATTATGAGACTGACGCACTACCTACTGCGCTAACGAGGCCCTTTTTGCAAAAATATCCAAAATGAAGAAAAAAATATCACTACCGAACGTCAGATTTTGACAGTGATGTTGAAACCACCGTGCCAAAATGTATGTATGGTCTGAAATTCGACAACCCCTGAGAAAAAAAGATTGATTTCATTCTAAAGTAATACATATCGATATGGACCTTACGATGTGGTATCCACCTTGACAAAAGTATGTATTGTGTGAAAGTCCAAAACAACAGTGAATTCATTTTCAGCCAACACTGTCTTTTTGAAAGGTTTGCTGCCCCGTGTGAGGATCGAACTCACGACCTTCAGATTATGAGACTGACGCGCTACCTACTGCGCTAACGAGGCCCTTCTTGTAAAAATATCCAAAATGAAGAAAAAAATATAGATTCCCGAACGTCAGATTTTTACAGTGATGTTGAAACCACCGTGCCAAAATGTATGTCTGGTCTGAAATTCGACAACCCCTGAGAAAAAAGATTGATTTCATTCTAAAGTAATACATATCGATATGGACCTTACGATGTGGTATCCACCTTGACAAAAGTATGTATTGTGTGAAAGTCCAAAACAACAGTGAATTCATTTTCACCTTCAGCCAACACTGTCTTTTTGAAAGGTTTGCTGCCCCGTGTGAGGATCGAACTCACGACCTTCAGATTATGAGACTGACGCGCTACCTACTGCGCTAACGAGGCCATTCTTGCAAAAATATCCAAAATGAAGAAAAAAATTGATTCCCGAACGTCAGATTTTTACAGTGATGTTGAAACCACCGTGCCAAAATGTATGTATCGTCTGAAATTCGACAACCCCTGAGAAAAAAGATTGATTTCATTCTAAAGTAATACATATCGATATGGACCTTACGATGTGGTATCCACCTTGACAAAAGTATGTATTGTGTGAAAGTCCAAAATGACAGTGAATTCATTTTCACCTTCAGCCAACACTGTCTTTTTGAAAGCTTTGCTGCCCCGTGTGAGGATCGAACTCACGACCTTCAGATTATGAGACTGACGCGCTACCTACTGCGCTAACGAGGCCCTTTTTGCAAAATATCCAAAAAGAAGAAGAAAAAAATATCATACCGAACGTCAGATTTTTACAGTGATGTTGAAACCACCGTGCCAAAATGTATGTATGGTCTGAAATTCGACAACCCCTGAGAAAAAAAGATTGATTTCATTCTAAAGTAATACATATCGATATGGACCTTACGATGTGGTATCCACCTTGACAAAAGTATGTATTGTGTGAAAGTCCAAAACAACAGTGAATTCATTTTCAGCCAACACTGTCTTTTTGAAAGGTTTGCTGCCCCGTGTGAGGATCGAACTCACGACCTTCAGATTATGAGACTGACGCGCTACCTACTGCGCTAACGAGGCCCTTCTTGCAAAAATATCCAAAATGAAGAAAAAAATATCGATTCCCGAACGTCAGATTTTTACAGTGATGTTGAAACCACCTTGCCAAAATGTATGTATCGTCTGAAATTCGACAACCCCTGAGACAAAAAGATTGATTTCATTCTAAAGTAATACATATCGATATGGACCTTACGATGTGGTATCCACCTTGACAAAAGTATGTATTGTGTGAAAGTCCAAAACAGCAGTGAATTCATTTTCACCTTCAGCCAACACTGTCTTTTTGAAAGGTTTGCTGCCCCGTGTGAGGATCGAACTCACGACCTTCAGATTATGAGACTGACGCGCTACCTACTGCGCTAACGAGGCCCTTCTTGCAAAAATATCCAAAATAAAGAAAAAAATATCGATTCCCGAACGTCAGATTTTTACAGTGATGTTGAAACCACCGTGCCAAAATGTATGTATCGTCTGAAATTCGACAACCCCTGAGAAAAAAGATTGATTTCATTCTAAAGTAATACATATCGATATGGACCTTACGATGTGGTATCCACCTTGACAAAAGTATGTATTGTGTGAAAGTCCAAAACAACAGTGAATTCATTTTCACCTTCATCTTCAGCCAACACTGTCTTTTTGAAAGGTTTGCTGCCCCGTGTGAGGATCGAACTCACGACCTTCAGATTATGAGACTGACGCGCTACCTACTGCGCTAACGAGGCCCTTCTTGCAAAAATATCCAAAATGAAGAAAAAAATATCGATTCCCGAACGTCAGATTTTTACAGTGATGTTGAAACCACCGTGCCAAAATGTATGTATCGTCTGAAATTCGACAACCCCTGAGAAAAAAGATTGATTTCATTCTAAAGTAATACATATCGATATGGACCTTACGATGTGGTATCCACCTTGACAAAAGTATGTATTGTGTGAAAGTCCAAAATGACAGTGAATTCATTTTCACCTTCTTCAGCCAACACTGTCTTTTTGAAAGCTTTGCTGCCCCGTGTGAGGATCGAACTCATGACCTTCAGATTATGAGACTGACGCACTACCTACTGCGCTAACGAGGCCCTTCTTGCCAAAATATCCAAAATGAAGAAAAAAATATCATACCGAACGTCAGATTTTGACAGTGATGTTGAAACCACCTTGCCAAAATGTATGTATGGTCTGAAATTCGACAACCCCTGAGAAAAAAAGATTTGAGTTCATTCTAAAGTAATACATATCGATATGGACCTTACGATGTGGTATCCACCTTGACAAAAGTATGTATTGTGTGAAAGTCCAAAACAACAGTGAATTCATTTTCAGCCAACACTGTCTTTTTGAAAGGTTTGCTGCCCCGTGTGAGGATCGAACTCACGACCTTCAGATTATGAGACTGACGCGCTACCTACTGCGCTAACGAGGCCCTTCTTGCAAAAATATCCAAAATGAAGAAAAAAATATCGATTCCCGAACGTCAGATTTTTACAGTGATGTTGAAACCACCGTGCCAAAATGTATGTATCGTCTGAAATTCGACAACCCCTGAGACAAAAAGATTGATTTCATTCTAAAGTAATACATATCGATATGGACCTTACGATGTGGTATCCACCTTGACAAAAGTATGTATTGTGTGAAAGTCCAAAACGACAGTGAATTCATTTTCAGCCAACACTGTCTTTTTGAAAGGTTTGCTGCCCCGTGTGAGGATCGAACTCACGACCTTCAGATTATGAGACTGACGCGCTACCTACTGCGCTAACGAGGCCAATCTTGCAAAAATATCCGAAATGAAGAAAAAAAATATCGATTCCCGAACGTCAGATTTTTACAGTGATGTTGAAACCACCGTGCCAAAATGTATGTATGGTCTGAAATTCGACAACCCCTGAGAAAAAAGATTGATTTCATTCTAAAGTAATACATATCGATATGGACCTTACGATGTGGTATCCACCTTGACAAAAGTATGTATTGTGTGAAAGTCCAAAACAACAGTGAATTCATTTTCACTTCTTTCAGCCAACACTGTCTTTTTGAAAGGTTTGCTGCCCCGTGTGAGGATCGAACTCACGACCTTCAGATTATGAGACTGACACGCTACCTACTGCGCTAACAAGGCCCTTCTTGTAAAAATATCCAAAAAGAAGAAAAAAAAATATTGATACCGAACTTCAGATTTTTACAGTGATGTTGAAACCACCGTGCCAAAATGTATGTATGGTCTGAAATTCGACAACCCCTGAGAAAAAAGATTGATTTCATTCTAAAGTAATACATATCGATATGGACCTTACGATGTGGTATCCACCTTGACAAAAGTATGTATTGTGTGAAAGTCCAAAACGACAGTGTATTCATTTTCACCTTCAGCCAACACTGTCTTTTTAAAAGCTTTGCTGCCCCGTGTGAGGATCGAACTCACGACCTTCAGATTATGAGACTGACGCGCTACCTACTGCGCTAACGAGGCCCTTCTTGTAAAAATATCCAAAAAGAAGAAAAAAATATCGATACCGAACGTCAGATTTTTACAGTGATGTTGAAACCACCGTGCCAAAATGTATGTATGGTCTGAAATTCGACAACCCCTGAGAAAAAAGATTGATTTCATTCTAAAGTAATACATATCGATATGGACCTTACGATGTGGTATCCACCTTGACAAAAGTATGTATTGTGTGAAAGTCCAAAATAACAGTGAATTCATTTTCACCTTCAGCCAACACTGTCTTTTTGAAAGGTTTGCTGCCCCGTGTGAGGATCGAACTCACGACCTTCAGATTATGAGACTGACGCGCTACCTACTGCGCTAACGAGGCCCTTCTTGTAAAAATATCCAAAATGAAGAAAAAAATATAGATTCCCGAACGGCAGATTTTTACAGTGATGTTGAAACCACCGTGCCAAAATGTATGTATCGTCTGAAATTCGACAACCCCTGAGAAAAAAGATTGATTTCATTCTAAAGTAATACATATCGATATGGACCTTACGATGTGGTATCCACCTTGACAAAAGTAGTATTGTGTGAAAGTCCAAAACAACAGTGAATTCATTTTTCAGCCAACACTGTCTTTTTGAAAGGTTTGCTGCCCCGTGTGAGGATCGAACTCACGACCTTCAGATTATGAGACTGACGCGCTACCTACTGCGCTAACGAGGCCATTCTTGCAAAAATATCCAAAATGAAGAAAAAATATCGATTCCCGAACTTCAGATTTTTACAGTGATGTTGAAACCACCGTGCCAAAATGTATGTATGGTCTGAAATTCGACAACCCCTGAGAAAAAAGATTGATTTCATTCTAAAGTAATACATATCGATATGGACCTTACGATGTGGTATCCACCTTGACAAAAGTATGTATTGTGTGAAAGTCCAAAACAACAGTGAATTCATTTTCAGCCAACACTGTCTTTTTGAAAGGTTTGCTGCCCCGTGTGAGGATCGAACTCACGACCTTCAGATTATGAGACTGACGCGCTACCTACTGCGCTAACGAGGCCCTTCTTGCAAATATCCAAAATGAAGAAAAAAATATCGATTCCCGAACGTCAGATTTTTACAGTGATGTTGAAACCACCGTGCCAAAATGTATGTATGGTCTGAAATTCGACAACCCCTGAGAAAAAAGATTGATTTCATTCTAAAGTAATACATATCGATATGGACCTTACGATGTGGTATCCACCTTGACAAAAGTATGTATTGTGTGAAAGTCCAAAACAACAGTGTATTCATTTTCACCTTCAGCCAACACTGTCTTTTTAGAAGGTTTGCTGCCCCGTGTGAGGATCGAACTCACGACCTTCAGATTATGAGACTGACGCGCTACCTACTGCGCTAACGAGGCCCTTCTTGAAAAAATATCCAAAAAGAAGAAAAAAAAATATCGATACCGAACGTCAGATTTTTACAGTGATGTTGAAACCACCGTGCCAAAATGTATGTATGGTCTGAAATTCGACAACCCCTGAGAAAAAAAGATTGATTTCATTCTAAAGTAATACATATCGATATGGACCTTACGATGTGGTATCCACCTTGACAAAAGTATGTATTGTGTGAAAGTCCAAAACAACAGTGAATTCATTTTTACTTAATGTTCAGCCAACACTGTCTTTTTGAAAGGTTTGCTGCCCCGTGTGAGGATCGAACTCACGACCTTCAGATTATGAGACTGACGCGCTACCTACTGCGCTAACGAGGCCCTTCTTGTAAAAATATCCAAAATGAAGAAAAAAATATCGATTCCCGAACGTCAGATTTTTACAGTGATGTTGAAACCACCGTGCCAAAATGTATGTATCGTCTGAAATTCGACAACCCCTGAGAAAAAAGATTGATTTCATTCTAAAGTAATACATATCGATATGGACCTTACGATGTGGTATCCACCTTGACAAAAGTATGTATTGTGTGAAAGTCCAAAACGACAGTGAATTCATTTTCACCCAAAACTGTCTTTTTGAAAGGTTTGCTGCCCCGTGTGAGGATCGAACTCACGACCTTCAGATTATGAGACTGACGCGCTACCTACTGCGCTAACGAGGCCCTTCTTGCAAAAATATCCAAAATGAAGAAAAAAAAATATCGATTCCCGAACGTCAGATTTTTACAGTGATGTTGAAACCACCGTGCCAAAATGTATGTATGGTCTGAAATTCGACAACCCCTGAGAAAAAAGATTGATTTCATTCTAAAGTAATACATATCGATATGGACCTTACGATGTGGTATCCACCTTGACAAAAGTATGTATTGTGTGAAAGTCCAAAACAACAGTGAATTCATTTTCAGCCAACACTGTCTTTTTGAAAGGTTTGCTGCCCCGTGTGAGGATCGAACTCACGACCTTCAGATTATGAGACTGACGCGCTACCTACTGCGCTAACGAGGCCCTTCTTGCAAAAATATCCAAAATGAAGAAAAAAATATCGATTCCGAACGTTCAGATTTTTACAGTGATGTTGAAACCACCGTGCCAAAATGTATGTATGGTCTGAAATTCGACAACCCCTGAGAAAAAAAGATTGATTTCATTCTAAAGTAATACATATCGATATGGACCTTACGATGTGGTATCCACCTTGACAAAAGTATGTATTGTGTGAAAGTCCAAAACAACAGTGAATTCATTTTCAGCCAACACTGTCTTTTTGAAAGGTTTGCTGCCCCGTGTGAGGATCGAACTCACGACCTTCAGATTATGAGACTGACGCGCTACCTACTGCGCTAACGAGGCCCTTCTTGCAAAAATATCCAAAATGAAGAAAAAAATATTGATTCCCGAACGTCAGATTTTTACAGTGATGTTGAAACCACCGTGCCAAAATGTATGTCTGGTCTGAAATTCGACAACCCCTGAGAAAAAAGATTGATTTCAATCTAAAGTAATACATATCGATATGGACCTTACGATGTGGTATCCACCTTGACAAAAGTATGTATTGTGTGAATGTCCAAAACAGCAGTGAATTCATTTTCACCTTCAGCCAACACTGTCTTTTTGAAAGGTTTTGCTGCCCCGTGTGAGGATCGAACTCACGACCTTCAGATTATGAGACTGACGCGCTACCTACTGCGCTAACGAGGCCCTTCTTGTAAAAATATCCAAAATGAAGGAAAAAAATATCGATACCGAACGTCAGATTTTTACAGTGATGTTGAAACCACCGTGCCAAAATGTATGTATCGTCTGAAATTCGACAACCCCTGAGAAAAAAAGATTGATTTCATTCTAAAGTAATACATATCGATATGGACCTTACGATGTGGTATCCACCTTGACAAAAGTATGTATTGTGTGAAAGTCCAAAACAACAGTGAATTTTCACTTTTCAGCCAACACTGTCTTTTTGGAAGGTTTGCTGCCCCGTGTGAGGATCGAACTCACGACCTTCAGATTATGAGACTGACACGATACCTACTGCGCTAACGAGGCCCTTCTTGTAAAAATATCCAAAATGAAGAAAAAAATATCGATTCCCGAACGTCAGATTTTTACAGTGATGTCGAAACCACCGTGCCAAAATGTATGTATGGTCTGAAATTCGACAACCCCTGAGAAAAAAGATTGATTTCATTCTAAAGTAATACATATCGATATGGACCTTACGATGTGGTATCCACCTTGACAAAAGTATGTATTGTGTGAAAGTCCAAAACAACAGGGAATTCATTTTCACCTTCAGCCAACACTGTCTTTTTGAAAGGTTTGCTGCCCGGTGTGAGGATCGAACTCACGACCTTCAGATTATGAGACTGACGCGCTACCGACTGCACTAACGAGGCCAATCTTGCAAAACTATCCGAAATGAAGAAAAAAAATATCGATTCCCGAACGTCAGATTTTTACAGTGATGTTGAAACCACCTTGCCAAAATGTATGTATCGTCTGAAATTCGACAACCCCTGAGAAAAAAGATTGATTTCATTCTAAAGTAATCCATATCGATATGGACCTTACGATGTGGTATCCACCTTGACAAAAGTATGTATTGTGTGAAAGTCCAAAATGACAGTGAATTCATTTTCACTTCATCTTCAGCCAACACTGTCTTTTTGAAAGCTTTGCTGCCCCGTGTGAGGATCGAACTCACGACCTTCAGATTATGAGACTGACGCGCTACCTACTGCGCTAACGAGGCCCTTTTTGCCAAAATATCCAAAATGAAGAAAAAAAATATCATACCGAACGTCAGATTTTTACAGTGATGTTGAAACCACCGTGCCAAAATGTATGTATGGTCTGAAATTCGACAACCCCTGAGAAAAAAGATTGATTTCATTCTAAAGTAATACATATCGATATGGACCTTACGATGTGGTATCCACCTTGACAAAAGTATGTATTGTGTGAAAGTCCAAAACAACAGTGAATTCACTTTTCAGCCAACACTGTCTTTTTGAAAGGTTTGCTGCCCCGTGTGAGGATCGAACTCACGACCTTAGGATTATGAGACTAACGCGCTACCTACTGCGCTAACGAGGCCATTCTTGCAAAAATATCCAAAATGAAGAAAGAAATATTGATTCCCGAACGTAAGATTTTTACAGTGATGTTGAAACCACCTTGCCAAAATGTATGTATCGTCTGAAATTCGACAACCCCTGAGAAAAAAGATTGATTTCATTCTAAAGTAATACATATCGATATGGACCTTACGATGTGGTATCCACCTTGACAAAAGTATGTATTGTGTGAAAGTCCAAAACAACAGTGAATTCATTTTCAGCCAACACTGTCTTTTTGAAAGGTTTGCTGCCCCGTGTGAGGATCGAACTCACGACCTTCAGATTATGAGACTGACGCGCTACCTACTGCGCTAACGAGGCCCTTCTTGCAAAAATATCCAAAATGAAAAAAAAAATATCGATTCCCGAACGTCAGATTTTTACAGTGATGTTGAAACCACCGTGCCAAAATGTATGTATCGGTCTGAAATTCGACAACCCCTGAGAAAAAAGATTGATTTCATTCTAAAGTAATACATATCGATATGGACCTTATGATGTGGTATCCACCTTGACAAAAGTGTGTATTGTGTGAAAGTCCAAAACAACAGTGAATTCATTTTCACTTAATCTTGAGCCAACACTGTCTTTTGAAAGTTTTGCTGCCCCGTGTGAGGATCGAACTCACAACCTTCAGATTATGAGACTGACGCGCTACCTACTGCGCTAACGAGGCCTTTCTTGAAAAAATATCCAAAAAGAAGAAAAAAAAATATTGATACCGAACGTCAGATTTTTATAGTGATGTTGAAACCACCGTGCCAAAATGTATGTCTGGTCTGAAATTCGACAACCCCTGAGAAAAAAAGATTGATTTCATTCTAAAGTAATACATATCGATATGGACCTTACGATGTGGTATCCACCTTGACAAAAGTATGTATTGTGTGAAAGTCCAAAACAACAGTGATTTCCTTTTCAGCCAACACTGTCTTTTTGAAAGGTTTGCTGCCCCGTGTGAGGATCGAACTCACGACCTTCAGATTATGAGACTGACACGCTACCTACTGCGCTAACGAGGCCCTTCTTGTAAAATATCCAAAATGAAGAAAAAAATATCGATTCCCGAACGTCAGATTTTTACAGTGATGTTGAAACCACCGTGCCAAAATGTATGTATGGTCTGAAATTCGACAACCCCTGAGAAAAAAAGATTGATTTCATTCTAAAGTAATACATATCGATATGGACCTTACGATGTGGTATCCACCTTGACAAAAGTATGTATTGTGTGAAAGTCCAAAACAACAGTGAATTCATTTTCACCTTCAGCCAACACTGTCTTTTTGAAAGGTTTGCTGCCCCGTGTGAGGATCGAACTCACGACCTTCAGATTATGAGACTGACGCGCTACCTACTGCGCTAACGAGGCCCTTCTTGCAAAAATATCCAAAATGAAGAAAAAAAATATCGATTCCCGAACGTCAGATTTTTACAGTGATGTTGAAACCACCGTGCCAAAATGTATGTATCGTCTGAAATTCGACAACCCCTGAGAAAAAAAGATTGATTTCATTCTAAAGTAATACATATCGATATGGACCTTACGATGTGGTATCCACCTTGACAAAAGTATGTATTGTGTGAAAGTCCAAAACAACAGTGAATTCATTTTCACTTCATCTTCAGCCAACACTGTCTTTTTGAAAGCTTTGCTGCCCCGTGTGAGGATCGAACTCACGACCTTCAGATTATGATATTGACGCACTACCTACTGCGCTAACGAGGCCCTTTTTGCCAAAATATCCAAAATGAAGAAAAAAATATCACTACCGAACGTCAGATTTTTACAGTGATGTTGAAACCACCGTGCCAAAATGTATGTATGGTCTGAAATTCGACAACCCCTGAGAAAAAAGATTGATTTCATTCTAAAGTAATACATATCGATATGGACCTTACGATGTGGTATCCACCTTGACAAAAGTATGTATTGTGTGAAAGTCCAAAACAACAGTGAATTCATTTTCACCAAACACTGTCTTTTTGAAAGGTTTGCTGCCCCGTGTGAGGATCGAACTCACGACCTTCAGATTATGAGACTGACACGCTACCTACTGCGCTAACGAGGCCCTTCTTGTAAAAATATCCAAAATGAAGAAAAAAATATCGATTCCCGAACGTCAGATTTTTACAGTGATGTTGAAACCACCGTGCCAAAATGTATGTATCGTCTGAAATTCGACAACCCCTGAGAAAAAAGATTGATTTCATTCTAAAGTAATACATATCGATATGGACCTTACGATGTGGTATCCACCTTGACAAAAGTATGTATTGTGTGAAAGTCCAAAACAACAGTCAATTCCTTTTCAGCCAACACTGTCTTTTTGAAAGGTTTGCTGCCCCGTGTGAGGATCGAACTCACGACCTTCAGATTATGAGACTGACGCGCTACCTACTGCGCTAACGAGGCCCTTCTTGTAAAAATATCCAAAATGAAGAAAAAAATATCGATTCCCGAACGGCAGATTTTTACAGTGATGTTGAAACCACCGTGCCAAAATGTATGTATGGTCTGAAATTCGACAACCCCTGAGAAAAAAGATTGATTTCAATCTAAAGTAATACATATCGATATGGACCTTACGATGTGGTATCCACCTTGACAAAAGTATGTATTGTGTGAAAGTCCAAAACAACAGTGAATTCATTTTCACCTTCAGCCAACACTGTCTTTTTAAAGGTTTGCTGCCCCGTGTGAGGATCGAACTCACGACCTTCAGATTATGAGACTGACGCACTACCTACTGCGCTAACGAGGCCCTTCTTGTAAAAATATCCAAAATGAAGAAAAAAATATCGATTCCCGAACGGCAGATTTTTACAGTGATGTTGAAACCACCGTGCCAAAATGTATGTATCGTCTGAAATTCGACAACCCCTGAGACAAAAAGATTGATTTCATTCTAAAGTAATACATATCGATATGGACCTTACGATGTGGTATCCACCTTGACAAAAGTATGTATTGTTTGAAAGTCCAAAACGACAGTGAATTCATTTTCACTTCATCTTCAGCCAACACTGTCTTTTTGAAAGCTTTGCTGCCCCGTGTGAGGATCGAACTCATGACCTTCAGATTATGATATTGACGCACTACCTACTGCGCTAACGAGGCCCTTTTTGCCAAAATATCCAAAATGAAGAAAAAAATATCACTACCGAACGTCAGATTTTTACAGTGATGTTGAAACCACCGTGCCAAAATGTATGTATCGTCTGAAATTCGACAACCCCTGAGAAAAAAAGATTGATTTCATTCTAAAGTAATACATATCGATATGGACCTTACGATGTGGTATCCACCTTGACAAAAGTATGTATTGTGTGAAAGTCCAAAACAGCAGTGCATTCATTTTCACCAAACACTGTCTTTTTGAAATGTTTGCTGCCCCGTGTGAGGATCAAACTCACGACCTTCAGATTATGAGACTGACACGCTACCTACTGCGCTAACGAGGACCTTCTTGTAAAATATCCAAAATGAAGAAAAAAATATAGATTCCCGAACGGCAGATTTTTACAGTGATGTTAAAACCACCGTGCCAAAATGTATGTATTGTCTGAAATTCGACAACCCCTGAGAAAAAAAGATTGATTTCATTCTAAAGTAATACATATCGATATGGACCTTACGATGTGGTATCCACCTTGACAAAAGTATGTATTGTGTGAAAGTCCAAAAAGACAGTCAATTCCTTTTCAGCCAACACTGTCTTTTTAAAAGGTTTGCTGCCCCATGTGAGGATCGAACTCACGACCTTCAGATTATGAGACTGACGCGCTACCTACTGCGCTAACGAGGCCCTTCTTGTAAAATATCCAAAATGAAGAAAAAAATATAGATTCCCGAACGGCAGATTTTTACAGTGATGTTAAAACCACCGTGCCAAAATGTATGTATTGTCTGAAATTCGACAACCCCTGAGAAAAAAAGATTGATTTCATTCTAAAGTAATACATATCGATATGGACCTTACGATGTGGTATCCACCTTGACAAAAGTATGTATTGTGTGAAAGTCCAAAACAACAGTGAATTCCTTTTCAGCCAACACTGTCTTTTTGAAAAGTTTGCTGCCCCGTGTGAGGATCGAACTCACGACCTTAGGATTATGAGACTAATGCGCTACCTACTGCGCTAACGAGGCCATTCTTGCAAAAATATCCAAAATGAAGAAAAAATATCGAAAACTTCAGATTTTGACAGTGATGTTGAAACCACCGTGCCAAAATGTATGTAATAATATTTTATATGTGATGTTGAAACCACCGTCTACAAAATGGTCCCGGGGAATGGTCCTGAACAAGCGCCATGCTCTACCCTGAGCTACAGAAAAAATGTATGTATGATTGAAATTTCCCTGAGAAAAAAGATTGATTTAATTCTAAAGTAATACATATCGATATGGACCTTACGATGTGGTATCCACCTTGACAAAAGTATGTATTGTGTGAAAGTCCAAAACGACAGTCTATTCATTTTCACCTTCAGCCAACACTGTCTTTTTAAAAGCTTTGCTGCCCCTTGTGAGGATCGAACTCACGACCTTCAGATTATGAGACTGACGCGCTACCTACTGCGCTAACGAGGCCCTTCTTGTAAAAATTTCCAAAAAGAAGAAGAAAAAATATTGATACCGAACTTCAGATTTTTACAGTGATGTTGAAACCACCGTGCCAAAATGTATGTATGGTCTGAAATTCGACAACCCCTGATAAAAAAAGATTGATTTCATTCTAAAGTAATAAATATCGATATGGACCTTACGATGTGGTATCCACCTTGACAAAAGTGTGTATTGTGTGAAAGTACAAAATAACAGTGAATTCCTTTTCAGCCAACACTGTGTTTTTGAAAGGTTTGCTGGCCCGTGTGAGGATCGAACTCACGACCTTCAGATTATGAGACTGACGCGCTACCTACTGCGCTAACGAGGCCCTTCTTGTAAAATATCCAAAATGAAGAAAAAAATATAGATTCCCGAACGGCAGATTTTTACAGTGATGTTACAACCACCGTGCCAAAATGTATGTATCGTCTGAAATTCGACAATCCCTGAGAAAAAAAGATTGATTTCATTCTAAAGTAATACATATCGATGTGGACCTTCCGATGTGGTATCCACCTTGACAAAAGTATGTATTGTGTGAAAGTCCAAAACGACAGTGTATTCATTTTCACCTTCAGCCAACACTGTCTTTTTAAAAGCTTTGCTGACCCTTGTGAGGATCGAACTCACGACCTTCAGATTATGAGACTGACGCGTTACCTACTGCGCTAACGAGGCCCTTCTTGTGAAATATCCAAAATGAAGAAAAAAATATAGATTCCCGAACGGCAGATTTTTACAGTTATGTTACAACCACCGTGCCAAAATGTATGTATCGTCTGAAATTCGACAACCCCTGAGAAAAAAGATTGATTTCATTCTAAAGTAATACATATCGATATGGACCTTACGATGTGGTATCCACCTTGACAAAAGTATGTATTGTGTGAAAGTCCAAAGCAACAGTGAATTCCTTTTCAGCCAACACTGTCTTTTTGAAAGGTTTGCTGCCCCATGTGTGGATCAAACTCACGACTTTAGGATTATGAGAGTAACGCGCTACCTACTGCGCTAACGAGGCCATTCTTGCAAAAATTGCCAAAATGAAGAAAAAAATATCGATACCGACTTCAGATTTTGACAGTGATGTTGAAACCACCGTGCCAAAATGTATGTATCGTCTGAAATTCGACAACTCCTGAGAAAAAAAGATTGATTTCATTCTAAAGTAATACATATCGATATGGACCTTACGATGTGGTATCCACCTTGACAAAAGTATGTATTGTGTGAAAGTCCAAAATGACAGTCAATTCCTTTTCAGCCAACACTGTGTTTTTGAAAGGTTTGCTGCCCCGTGTGAGGATCAAACTCACAACCTTCAGATTATGAGACTGACGCGCTACCTACTGCGCTAACGAGGCCCTTCTTGTAAAACATCCAAAATGAAGAAAAAAATATCGATTCCCGAACGGCAGATTTTTACAGTGATGTTAAAACCACCGTGCCAAAATGTATGTATCGTCTGAAATTCGACAACCCCTGAGAAAAAAGATTGATTTCATTCTAAAGTAATACATATCGATATGGACCTTACGATGTGGTATCCACCTTGACAAAAGTATGTATTGTGTGAAAGTCCAAAACAACAGTGAATTCATTTTCACCAAACACTGTCTTTTTGAAATTTTTGCTGCCCCGTGTGAGGATCGAACTCAAGACATTTTTTACATTTACATGTAAGTCATTTAGCAGACGCTCTTACCCAGAGCGACTTACAAATTGGTGCATTCACCTTATGACATCCAGTGGAACAGTCACTTTACAATAGTGCATCTAAAACTTAAGGGGGGGTGAGAGGGATTACTTATCCTATCCTAGGTATTCCTTAAAGAGGTGGGGTTTCAGGTGTCTCCGGAAGGTGGTGATTGACTCCGCTGTCCTGGCGTCGTGAGGGAGTTTGTTCCACCATTGGGGGGCCAGGGCAGCGAACAGTTTTGACTGGGCTGAGCGGGAGCTGTACTTCCTCAGTGGTAGGGAGGCGAAGGCCAGAGGTGGATGAACGCAGTGCCCTTGTTTGGGTGTAGGGCCTGATCAGAGCCTGGAGGTACTGAGGTGCCGTTCCCCTCACAGCTCCGTAGGCAAACCATGGTCTTGTAGCGGATGCGAGCTTCAACTGGAAGCCAGTGGAAGAACGGAGGAGCGGGGTGACGTGAGAGAACTTGGGAAGGTTGAACACCAGACGGGCTGCGGCGTTCTGGATGAGTTGAAGGGGTTTAATGGCACAGGCAGGGAGCCCAGCCAACAGCGAGTTGCAGTAATCCAGACGGGAGATGACAAGTGCCTGGATTAGGACCTGCGCCGCTTCCTGTTGTGAGGCAGGGTCGTACTCTGCGGATGTTGTAGAGCATGAACCTACAGGAACGGGCCACCGCCTTGATGTTGGTTGAGAACGACAGGGTGTTGTCCAGGATCACGCCAAGGTTCTTGGCGCTCTGGGAAAGGACACAATGGAGTTGTCAACCGTGATGGCGAGATCATGGAACGGGCAGTCCTTCCCCCTGGGAGGAAGAGCAGCTCCGTCTTGCCGAGGTTCAGCTTGAGGTGGTGATCAGTCATCCACACTGATATGTCTGCCAGACATGCAGAGATGCGATTCGCCACCTGGTCATCAGAAGGGGGAAAGGAGAAGATTAATTGTGTGTCGTCTGCATAGCAATGATAAGAGAGACCATGTGAGGTTATGACAGAGCCAAGTGACTTGGTGTATAGCGAGAATAGGAGAGGGCCAAGAACAGAGCCCTGGGGGACACCAGTGGTGAGAGCGCGTGGTGAGGAGACAGATTCTCGCCACGCCACCTGGTAGGAGCGACCTGTCAGGTAGGACGCAATCCAAGCGTGGGCCGCGCCGGAGATGCCCAACTCGGAGAGGGTGGAGAGGAGGATCTGATGGTTCACAGTATCGAAGGCAGCCGATAGATCTAGAAGGATGAGAGCAGAGGAGAGAGAGTTAGCTTTAGCAGTGCGGAGCGCCTCCGTGATACAGAGGAGAGCAGTCTCAGTTGAATGACTAGTCTTGAAACCTGACTGATTTGGATCAAGAAGGTCATTCAGAGAGAGATAGCGGGAGAGCTGGCCAAAGACCTTCAGATTATGAGACTGACACGCTACCTACTGCGCTAACGAGGCCATTCTTGTAAAAATATCCAAAAAGAAGAAAGAAAAATATCGATACCGAACGTCAGATTTTTACAGTGATGTTGAAACCATCGTGCCAAAATGTATGTCTGGTCTGAAATTCGACAACTCCTGAGAAAAAAGATTGATTTCAATCTAAAGTAATACATATCGATATGGACCTTACGATGTGGTATCCACCTTGACAAAAGTATGTATTGTGTGAAAGTCCAAAACGACAGTGTATTCATTTTCACCTTCAGGCAACACTGTCTTTTTAAAAGCTTTGCTGCCCCATGTGAGGATCGAAATCACGACCTTCAGATTATGAGACTGACGCGCTACCTACTGCGCTAACGAGGCCCTTCTTGTAAAATATCCAAAATGAAGGAAAAAAATATCGATACCGACTTCAGATTTTGACAGTGATGTTGAAACCACCGTGCCAAAATGTATGTATCGTCTGAAATTCGACAATCCCTGAGAAAAAAGATTGATTTCATTCTAAAGTAATACATATCGATATGGACCTTACGATGTGGTATCCACCTTGACAAAAGTATGTATTGTGTGAAAGTCCAAAACGACAGTGTATTCATTTTCACCTTCAGGCAACACTGTCTTTTTAAAAGCTTTGCTGCCCCATGTGAGGATCGAAATCACGACCTTCAGATTATGAGACTGACGCGCTACCTACTGCGCTAACGAGGCCCTTCTTGTAAAATATCCAAAATGAAGAAAAAAATATCGATACCGACTTCAGATTTTGACAGTGATGTTGAAACCACCGTGCCAAAATGTATGTATCGTCTGAAATTCGACAATCCCTGAGAAAAAAAGATTGATTTCATTCTAAAGTAATACATATCGATATGGACCTTACGATGTGGTATCCACCTTGACAAAAGTATGTATTGTGTGAAAGTACAAAAAGCCAACACTGTCTTTTTAAAAGTTTTGCTGCCCCGTGTGAGGATCGAACTCAAGACCTTCAGATTATGAGACTGACGCGCTACCAACTGCGCTAACGAGGCCCTTTTTGCCAAAATATCCAAAATGAAGAAAAAAATATCACTACCGAACGTCAGATTTTTACAGTGATGTTGAAACCACCGTGCCAAAATGTATGTATGGTCTGAAATTCGACAACCCCTGAGAAAAAAAGATTGATTTCATTCTAAAGTAATACATATCGATATGGACCTTACGATGTGGTATCCACCTTGACAAAAGTATGTATTGTGTGAAAGTCCAAAACGACAGTGAATTCCTTTTCAGCCAACACTGTCTTTTTGAAAGGTTTGCTGCCCCGTGTGTGGATCGAACTCACGACCTTAGGATTATGAGACTAACGCGCTACCTAATGCGCTAACAAGGCCATTATTGTAAAAATATCCAAAAAGAAGAAAAAAAAATATCGATACCGAACGTCAGATTTTTACAGTGATGTTGAAACCATCGTGCCAAAATGTATGTCTGGTCTGAAATTCGACAACCCCTGAGAAAAAAAGATTGATTTCATTCTAAAGTAATACATATCGATATGGACCTTACGATGTGGTATCCACCTTGACAAAAGTGTGTATTGTGTGAAAGTACAAAATAACAGTGAATTCATTTTCACTTAATCTTGAGCCAACACTGTCTTTTGAAAGTTTTGCTGCCCCGTGTGAGGATCGAACTCACAACCTTCAGATTATGAGACTGACGCTCTACCTACTGCGCTAACAAGGCCCTTCTTGAAAAAATATCCAAAAAGAAGAAAAAAAAATATTGATACCGAACGTCAGATTTTTACAGTGATGTTGAAACCACCGTGCCAAAATGTATGTCTGATCTGAAATTCGACAACCCCTGAGAAAAAAGATTGATTTCATTCTAAAGTAATACATATCGATATGGACCTTACGATGTGGTATCCACCTTGACAAAAGTATGTATTGTTTGAAAGTCCAAAATGACAGTGAATTCATTTTCACTTCATCTTCAGCCAACACTGTCTTTTTGAAAGCTTTGCTGCCCCGTGTGAGGATCGAACTCATGACCTTCAGATTATGATGTTGACGCACTACCTACTGCGCTAACGAGGCCCTTTTTGCCAAAATATCCAAAATGAAGAAAAAAATATCACTACCGAACGTCAGATTTTGACAGTGATGTTGAAACCACCGTGCCAAAATGTATGTATGGTCTGAAATTCGACAACCCCTGAGAAAAAAGATTGATTTCATTCTAAAGTAATACATATCGATATGGACCTTACGATGTGGTATCCACCTTGACAAAAGTATGTATTGTGTGAAAGTCCAAAACAACAGTGAATTCATTTTCAGCCAACACTGTCTTTTTGAAAGGTTTGCTGCCCCGTGTGAGGATCGAACTCACAACCTTCAGATTATGAGACTGACGCGCTACCGACTGCGCTAACGAGGCCAATCTTGCAAAAATATCCGAAATGAAGAAAAAAAATATCGATTCCCGAACTTCAGATTTTTACAGTGATGTTGAAACCACCGTGCCAAAATGTATGTATCGTCTGAAATTCGACAACCCCTGAGAAAAAAGATTGATTTCATTCTAAAGTAATACATATCGATATGGACCTTACGATGTGGTATCCACCTTGACAAAAGTATGTATTGTTTGAAAGTCCAAAACAACAGTGAATTCATTTCATCTTCAGCCAACACTGTCTTTTTGAAAGCTTTGCTGCCCCGTGTGAGGATCGAACTCATGACCTTCAGATTATGATATTGACGCACTACCTACCGCGCTAACGAGGCCCTTTTTGCCAAAATATCCAAAATGAAGAAAAAAATATCACTACCGAACGTCAGATTTTTACAGTGATGTTGAAACCACCGTGCCAAAATGTATGTATCGTCTGAAATTCGACAACCCCTGAGAAAAAAAAAGATTGATTTCATTCTAAAGTAATACATATCGATATGGACCTTACGATGTGGTATCCACCTTGACAAAAGTATGTATTGTGTGAAAGTCCAAAACACAGTGCAATTCCTTTTCAGCCAACACTGTCTTTTTGAAAGGTTTGCTGCCCCGTGTGTGGATCGAACTCACGACCTTCAGATTATGAGACTAACGCGCTACCTACTGCGCTAACGAGGCCATTCTTGTAAAAATATCCAAAATGAAGAAAAAAAATATCGATACCGAACGTCAGATTTTTACAGTGATGTTGAAACCATCGTGCCAAAATGTATGTCTGGTCTGAAATTCGACAACTCCTGAGAAAAAAGATTGATTTCAATCTAAAGTAATACATATCGATATGGACCTTACGATGTGGTATCCACCTTGACAAAAGTATGTATTGTGTGAAAGTCCAAAACACAGTGAATTCATTTTCACCTTCAGCCAACACTGTCTTTTTGAAAGTTTTGCTGCCCCGTGTGAGGATCGAACTCACGACCTTCAGATTATGAGACTGACGCGCTACCTACTGCGCTAACGAGGCCCTTCTTGTAAAAATATCCAAAATGAAGAAAAAAAATATATCATTCCCGAACGGCAGATTTTTACAGTGATGTTGAAACCACCGTGCCAAAATGTATGTATCGTCTGAAATTCGACAACCCCTGAGAAAAAAGATTGATTTCATTCTAAAGTAATACATATCGATATGGACCTTACGATGTGGTATCCACCTTGACAAAAGTATGTATTGTGTGAAAGTCCAAAACAACAGTGAATTCATTTTCTTTTTCAGCCAACACTGTCTTTTTGAAAGGTTTGCTGCCCCGTGTGAGGATCGAACTCACGACCTTCAGATTATGAGACTAACGCGCTACCTACTGCGCTAACGAGGCCATTCTTGCAAAAATATCCAAAATAAAGAAAAAAATATCGATACCGAACGTCAGATTTTTACAGTGATGTTGAAACCATCGTGCCAAAATGTATGTCTGGTCTGAAATTCGACAACTCCTGAGAAAAAAAGATTGATTTCAATCTAAAGTAATACATATCGATATGGACCTTACGATGTGGTATCCACCTTGACAAAAGTATGTATTGTGTGAATGTCCAAAACAGCAGTGAATTCATTTTCACCTTCAGCCAACACTGTCTTTTTGAAAGGTTTGCTGCCCCGTGTGAGGGTCGAACTCACGACCTTCAGATTATGAGACTGACGCGCTACCTACTGCGCTAACGAGGCCCTTCTTGTAAAATATCCAAAATGAAGAAAAAAATATAGATTCCCGAACGGCAGATTTTTACAGTGATGTTAAAACCACCGTGCCAAAATGTATGTATCGTCTGAAATTCGACAACCCCTGAGAAAAAAGATTGATTTCATTCTAAAGTAATACATATCGATATGGACCTTACGATGTGGTATCCACCTTGACAAAAGTATGTATTGTGTGAAAGTCCAAAACAACAGTGAATTCCTTTTCAGCCAACACTGTCTTTTTGAAAGGTTTGCTGCCCCGTGTGTGGATCGAACTCACGACCTTAGGATTATGAGACTAACGCGCTACCTACTGCGCTAACGAGGCCATTCTTGCAAAAATATCCAAAATGAAGAAAAAAATATCGATACCGACTTCAGATTTTGACAGTGATGTTGAAACCACCGTGCCAAAATCTATGTATCGTCTGAAATTCGACAACCCCTGAGAAAAAAGATTGATTTCATTCTAAAGTAATACATATCGATATGGACCTTACGATGTGGTATCCACCTTGACAAAAGTATGTATTGTGTGAAAGTCCAAAACAGACAGTGTATTCATTTTCAGCCAACACTGTCTTTTTGAAAGGTTTGCTGCCCCGTGTGAGGATCGAACTCACGACCTTCAGATTATGAGACTGACGCGCTACCTACTGCGCTAACGAGGCCCTTCTTGTAAAATATCCAAAATGAAGAAAAAAATATCGATACCGACTTCAGATTTTGACAGTGATGTTGAAACCACCGTGCCAAAATGTATGTATCGTCTGAAATTCGACAACCCCTGAGAAAAAAAGATTGATTTCATTCTAAAGTAATACATATCGATATGGACCTTACGATGTGGTATCCACCTTGACAACACAGGTATCTTTTGGTTATCACTACGGCAACAGCTTCCAGGAACGACACAATATTTACATCTTACAGTTATTCAGAAAATAAGCAAAAGGAATAGAACAACAATATGTACATAACTGCCAAGTGGTACGCTAAAAACAAAGCATTTTCTATACAACATGTCGGTCTTATTTTTTTTAGCTAGCTAGCTACTAGTACACGTCTATATAGCAAGTTGGAGACCGGGACTTCAGTGCTCCAATATTGGCCAAATAAGTATTTTTCGGTTGTGAACTCCTGAGAAAAAAATATTGAGTTCATTCTAAAGTAATACATATCGATATGGACCTTACGATGTGGTATCCACCTTGACAAAAGTATGTATTGTGTGAAAGTACAAAATAACAGAGTATTCATTTTCACCTTCAGCCAACACTGTCTTTTTAAAAGCTTTGCTGCCCCGTGTGCGGATCGAACTCACGACCTTCAGATTATGAGACCGACGCGCTACCTACTGCGCTAACGAGGCCATTATTGTAAAAATATCCAAAAAGAAGAAAAACAAATATCGATACCGAACATCAGATTTTTACAGTGATGTTGAAACCACCGTGCCAAAATGTTTGTATGGTCTGAAATTCGACAACTCCTGAGAAAAAAAGATTGAGTTCATTCTAAAGTAATACATATCGATATGGACCTTACGATGTGGTATCCACCTTGACAAAAGTGTGTATTGTGTGAAAGTCCAAAAACAGTGAATTCATTTTCACCTTCAGCCAACACTGTCTTTTTAAAGCTTTGCTGCCCCGTGTGAGGATCGAACTCACGACCTTCAGATTATGAGACTGACGCGCTACCTACTGCGCTAACGAGGCCATTCTTGCAAAAATATCCAAAATAAAGAAAAAAATATCGATTCCCGAACGTCAGATTTTTACAGTGATGTTGAAACCACCGTGCCAAAATGTATGTATCGTCTGAAATTCGACAACCCCTGAGAAAAAAGATTGATTTCATTCTAAAGTAATACATATCGATATGGACCTTACGATGTGGTATCCACCTTGACAAAAGTATGTATTGTTTGAAAGTCCAAAACGACAGTGAATTCATTTTCACTTCAGCCAACACTGTCTTTTTAAAAGCTTTGCTGCCCCGTGTGAGGATCGAACTCATGACCTTCAGATTATGATATTGACGCACTACCTACCGCGCTAACGAGGCCCTTTTTGCCAAAATATCCAAAATGAAGAAAAAAATATCACTACCGAACGTCAGATTTTTACAGTGATGTTGAAACCACCGTGCCAAAATGTATGTATCGTCTGAAATTCGACAACCCCTGAGAAAAAAGATTGATTTCATTCTAAAGTAATACATATCGATATGGACCTTACGATGTGGTATCCACCTTGACAAAAGTATGTATTGTGTGAAAGTCCAAAACAACAGTGAATTCCTTTTCAGCCAACACTGTCTTTTTGAAAGGTTTGCTGCCCCGTGTGAGGATCGAACTCACGACCTTCAGATTATGAGACTGACGCGCTACCTACTGCGCTAACGAGGCCATTCTTGCAAAAATATCCAAAATAAAGAAAAAAATATCGATTCCCGAACGTCAGATTTTTACAGTGATGTTGAAACCACCGTGCCAAAATGTATGTATCGTCTGAAATTCGACAACCCCTGAGACAAAAAGATTGATTTCATTCTAAAGTAATACATATCGATGTGTACCTTCCGATGTGGTATCCACCTTGACAAAAGTATGTATTGTGTGAAAGTCCAAAACAACAGTGAATTCATTTTCACCTTCAGCCAACACTGTCTTTTTGAAAGGTTTGCTGCCCCGTGTGAGGATCGAACTCACGACCTTCAGATTATGAGACTGACGCGCTACCTACTGCGCTAACGAGGCCAATCTTGCAAAAATATCCGAAATGAAGAAAAAAAATATCGATTCCCGAACTTCAGATTTTTACAGTGATGTTGAAACCACCTTGCCAAAATGTATGTATCGTCTGAAATTCGACAACCCCTGAGAAAAAAGATTGATTTCATTCTAAAGTAATACATATCGATATGGACCTTACGATGTGGTATCCACCTTGACAAAAGTATGTATTGTGTGAAAGTCCAAAACAGACAGTGAATTCATTTTCACCTTCAGCCAACACTGTCTTTTTGAAAGCTTTGCTGCCCCGTGTGAGGATCGAACTCACGACCTTCAGATTATGAGACTGACGCGCTACCTACTGCGCTAACGAGGCCCTTCTTGCAAAAATATCCAAAATGAAGAAAAAAATATCGATTCCCGAACTTCAGATTTTTACAGTGATGTTGAAACCACCGTGCCAAAATGTATGTATCGTCTGAAATTCGACAACCCCTGAGAAAAAAGATTGATTTCATTCTAAAGTAATACATATTGATATGGACCTTACGATGTGGTATCCACCTTGACAAAAGTGTGTATTGTGTGAAAGTACAAAATAACAGTGTATTCATTTTCACTTCATCTTGAGCCAACACTGTCTTTTTGAAAGCTTTGCTGCCCCGTGTGAGGATCGAACTCACGACCTTCAGATTATGAGACTGACGCGCTACCTACTGCGCTAACGAGGCCCTTCTTATAAAAATATCCAAAATGAAGAAAAAAATATCGATTCCCGAACTTCAGATTTTTACAGTGATGTAGAAACCATCGTGCCAAAATGTATGTCTGGTCTGAAATTCGACAACTCCTGAGAAAAAAAGATTGATTTCAATCTAAAGTAATACATATCGATATGGACCTTACGATGTGGTATCCACCTTGACAAAAGTATGTATTGTGTGAAAGTCCAAAACAACAGTCAATTCCTTTTCAGCCAACACTGTCTTTTTGAAAGGTTTGCTGCCCCGTGTGAGGATCGAACTCACGACCTTAGGATTATGAGACTAACGCGCTACCTACTGCGCTAACGAGGCCATTCTTGCAAAAATATCCAAAATGAAGAAAAAAATATCGATACCGACTTCAGATTTTGACAGTGATGTTGAAACCACCGTGCCAAAATCTATGTATCGTCTGAAATTCGACAATCCCTGAGAAAAAAGATTGATTTCATTCTAAAGTAATACATATCGATGTGGACCTTCCGATGTGGTATCCACCTTGACAAAAGTATGTATTGTGTGAAAGTCCAAAACGACAGTGTATTCATTTTCACCTTCAGCCAACACTGTCTTTTTAAAAGCTTTGCTGCCCCGTGTGAGGATCGAACTCACGACCTTCAGATTATGAGACTGACGCGCTACCTACTGCGCTAACGAGGCCATTCTTGTAAAAATATCCAAAAAGAAGAAAAAAATATCGATACCGAACGTCAGATTTTTACAGTGATGTAGAAACCATCGTGCCAAAATGTATGTCTGGTCTGAAATTCGACAACTCCTGAGAAAAAAAGATTGATTTCAATCTAAAGTAATACATATCGATATGGACCTTACGATGTGGTATCCACCTTGACAAAAGTATGTATTGTGTGAATGTCCAAAACAGCAGTGAATTCATTTTCACCTTCAGCCAACACTGTCTTTTTAAAAGCTTTGCTGCCCCGTGTGAGGATCGAACTCACGACCTTCAGATTATGAGACTGACGCGCTACCTACTGCGCTAACGAGGCCCTTCTTATAAAAATATCCAAAATGAAGAAAAAAATATCAATTCCCGAACTTCAGATTTTTACAGTGATGTTGAAACCACCGTGCCAAAATGTATGTATCGTCTGAAATTCGACAACCCCTGAGAAAAAAGATTGATTTCATTCTAAAGTAATACATATTGATATGGACCTTACGATGTGGTATCCACCTTGACAAAAGTGTGTATTGTGTGAAAGTACAAAATAACAGTGTATTCATTTTCACTTCATCTTGAGCCAACACTGTCTTTTTGAAAGCTTTGCTGCCCCGTGTGAGGATCGAACTCACGACCTTCAGATTATGAGACTGACGCGCTACCTACTGCGCTAACGAGGCCCTTCTTATAAAAATATCCAAAATGAAGAAAAAAATATCGATTCCCGAACTTCAGATTTTTACAGTGATGTAGAAACCATCGTGCCAAAATGTATGTCTGGTCTGAAATTCGACAACTCCTGAGAAAAAAAGATTGATTTCAATCTAAAGTAATACATATCGATATGGACCTTACGATGTGGTATCCACCTTGACAAAAGTATGTATTGTGTGAAAGTCCAAAACAACAGTCAATTCCTTTTCAGCCAACACTGTCTTTTTGAAAGGTTTGCTGCCCCGTGTGAGGATCGAACTCACGACCTTAGGATTATGAGACTAACGCGCTACCTACTGCGCTAACGAGGCCATTCTTGCAAAAATATCCAAAATGAAGAAAAAAATATCGATACCGACTTCAGATTTTGACAGTGATGTTGAAACCACCGTGCCAAAATCTATGTATCGTCTGAAATTCGACAACTCCTGAGAAAAAAAGATTGATTTCATTCT